>NW_027332042.1:1012500-1131343 GCF_048418815.1 Hemitrygon akajei | reverse complement strand
TCTCTCCCCCTCCCCTCTTCCCCTCTCTCCCTCTCCCTCTTCCCCTCTCTCTCCTCCCCTCCCCCCTCTCTCTCCCACCTCCCCTCCTCTCTCGTCCCCTCACCTCTTCCTCTCTCTCTCCCCTCCCTCCTCTCAATCACCTCCCTCCCTCTCTCTCTCCCTCCTCTCAAATCACCTCCCTCTTCCCTCTCTCCCCTCCCTCTCTCCCCTCCCTCTTCCTCTCTCTCCCTCCTCCCTCTACTCTCCCCCCTTCTCTCCCCCCTCTCTCTCTCCCCGCCTCTCGCCTCTCCCCTCCCTATTCCTCTCTGCAATCCCCTCCCTCTTCCTTCTCTCTCCCCTACCTCACTCTCTTCCTCCCTCTCCGCTCAATCCCCTCCCTCTCCTCTCCTCCCCCCTCTTCCTCTCTCTCTCCCCCCTCCCTCTTCCCCTCTCTCTCCCCCTTCCTCTCTCTCTCCCCTCCCTCTTCCCCTCCCTCTCCCCTCCCTCCCCCTCCCTCTTCCCCTCTCTCGCCCTCCCTCTCTCTCTCCCCCTCCCTCTTCCCCTCTCTCTCCCTCTTCCCCTCTCTCTCCCCCTCTTCCCCTCTCTCTCCCCTCCCTCTTCCTCTCTCTCTCTCCCCTCCCTCTGCCTCTCTCTCTCCCTTCCTCTCTCTCTCCCCTCCCTCTTCCTCTCTCTCTCCCTCTCTCTCCCCTCCCTCACTTGCTCCCCTCCCTATTCCTCTCTCAATCCCCTCCCTCCCCCTCTCTTCCCCTCCCCCTCTCTCTCCCCTCCCCCCCTCTCTCCCCTCCCTCTCTCATCCCCTCCCTCTTCCTCTCTCTCACCTCCCTCTTCCGCTCTCTCACCTCCCTCTTCCCCTCTCTCTCCCCTCCCTCTCTCTCTCCCCCCCTCCCTCTTCCCCTCTCTCTCCCTCTTCTCCCTCTCTCTCCCCTCCTTCCCTCTCTCTCCCCTCCCTCTTCCTCTCTCTCTCTCCCCTCCCTCTGCCTCTCTCTCTCCCCTTCCTCTCTCTCTCCCCTCCCTCTTCCTCTCTCTCTCCCTCTCTCTCGCCCCTCCCTCACTTTCTCCCCTCCCTATTCGCTCCTCATCCCTCCCTCCCCCCTCTCTCCCCTCCCCTCTCTCTCCCCTCCCCCCTCTCTCCCCTCCCTCTCTCAATCCCCTCCCTCTTCCTCTCTCTCACCTCCCTCTTCCTCTCTCTCACCTCCCTCTTCCTCTCTCTCACCTCCCTCTTCCTCTCTCTCCCCCTCCCTCTCTCATCACCTCCCTCTTCCTCTCTCTCTCCCCTCCCTCTCCTCTCCCCTCCCTCTCTCTCTCCCCTCTTCCTCTCCCCTCCCCTATTCCTCTCTGAATCCCCTCCCTCTTCCTCTCTCTCCCTTCCTCTCTCTCCCCTACCTCACTCTCTCCCCTCCCTCTCCTCTCTCAATCCCCTCCCTCTCCCTCTCTCAATCCCCTCACTCTTCCTCTCTCTCTCCCCCCCTCCCTCTTCCCCCTCTCTCTCCCCCTTCCTCACTCTCCCCTCCCTCTCTCTCTCCCCCCCCTCCCCCTCTCTCTCCCCTCCCTCTTCCTCTCTCTCTCCCCTCCCTCTTCCCCTCCTCTCCCCTCCCTCTTCCTCTCTCTCTCCCCTCTTCCTCTCCCTACCCTCCCTCACTCTCTCCCCCCCTATTCCTCTCTCATCCCCTCCCTCTTTCTCTCTCCCCTCCCTCTTACTCTCTCTCTCCCCTCCTTCTCTCTCTCCCCCCTCAATTCCCTCCCTCTTCCTCTCTCTCTCCCCTCCCTCTTCCTCTCACTCTCCCCTCCCTCTCTCAATCCCCTCCCTCTTCCTCTCTCTCTCCCCTCCCTATTCCTCTCTGAATCCCCTCCCTCTTCCTCTCTCTCTCCCCTCTTCCTCTCTCTCCCCTACCTCACTCTCTCCCCTCCCTCTCCCTCTCTCAATCCCCTCCCTCTCCCTCTCTCATCCCCTCCCTCTTCCTCTCTCTCTCCCCCTCCCTCTTCCCCTCTCTCTCCCCCTTCCTCACTCTCCCCTCCCTCTCTCTCTCCCCCCTCCCTCTTCCCCTCTCTCTCCCCTCCCTCTTCCTCTCTCTCTCCCCTCCCTCTTCCCCTCTCTCTCCCCTCCCTCTTCCTCTCTCTCTCCCCTCTTCCTCTCCCTACCCTCCCTCACTCTCTCCCCCCCTATTCCTCTCTCAATCCCCTCCCTCTTTCTCTCTCCCCTCCCTCTACTCTCTCTCTCCCCTCCTTCTCTCTCTCCCCCCTCAATTCCCTCCCTCTTCCTCTCTCTCTCCCCTCCCTCTTCCTCTCTCTCTCCCCTCCCTCTCTCAATCCCCTCCCCCTTCCTCTCTCTCTCCCCTCCCTCTTCCTCTATTTCTCTCTCTCCTTCAAACTCTCTCTTTTCTCCTTCTCTCTCTCCCACTGTCTCCCTTTCCCTTCATCTCTTTCCCTTTCTCCACTCCCTATCTCTCCTTTTACTCTCTCCCTCTCTCTTTCACTCCATCTCTGTCCTCCTCCCCTTCCCTCTCTTCCTGTCTACATTTATCTCTCTCAATCTCAAATGGCTGACCCACTATCACTGTGTTACTGTGTGTGTTTGTGTGTGAGATGGTCTTCCCTCTGTCTGTGTCTCTGACTCGCGCAGTACGAACAGACTGTGCATCTCCCCTTTGCTCACCCTCTCCATCTCCATCTGTCCCTATCCCCTCTCCCTCCCACTCTGTCTCATACATTCCCATTCTCGCCCCTTCGTCTTCGGAATGTCTTTGTCTGTCTCTTTCTCACTCTCCCTCTCTCCGTTACCGTGAGCACCTGCAACAGTCTGCTCTGTCTCTCTATTTCTCACTCTCACTCTCTCCGTAACCGTGAACCCCTGCATCAGTCTGCTCTTTGTCTCTTTCTCATTCTCCCTCTCACCGTTACCGTGAACCCCTGCATCCGTCTGGTCTTTGTCTCTCTCTTTCTCACTCTCCCTCTCTCCGTTATCGTGAACCCCTGCATCAGTCTACTCTTTGTCTCTCTCTCTCTCCACTCGCCCTCTCTGTTTCCGTGAACCCCTGCATCAGTCTGCTCTTTGACTCTCTCTTTCTCACTCTCCCTCTCTCCGTTACCCTGAACACCTGCATTAGTCTGCTCTTTGTCTCTCTCTCTCTCACTGTCCTTCTCTCCGTTACCGTGAACCCCTGCATCAGTCTGCTCTTGGTCTCTCTCTGTCTCAATCTCCCTCTCTCTGTTACCGTGAACCCCTGCATCAGTCTGCTCTTTGTCTCTCTCTCTCTCTCTCACTCTCCCTCTCTCCGTTACCGTGAACCCCTGCATCAGTCTGCTCTTTGTCTCTCTCTTTCTCACTCTACCTCTCTCCGGTACTGTGAACCCCTGCATCAGTCTGCTCTTTGTCTGTCTCTTTCTCACTCTCCCTCTCTCCGTTACCATGAACCCCTGCATCAGTCTGCTCTTTGTCTCTCTCTTTCTCACTCTCCCTCTCTCCATAACCGTGAACCCCTGCATCAGTCTGCTCTTTGTCTCTCTCTCTCTCACTCTCCCTCTCTCTGTTACCGTGAACCCCTGCATCAGTCTGCTCTTTGTCTCTCTCTTTCTCACACTCTCTCTCTCTGCTACCGTGAACCCCTGCATCAGTCTGCTCTTTGTCTCTCTCTTTCTCACTCTCCCTCTCTCTGTAACCATGAACCCTGCATCAGTCTGCTCTTTGTCTCTCTCTCTCTCTCTCACTCTCACTCTCTCCATTACCGTGAACCCCTGCATCAGTCTGCGCTTTGTCTCTCTCTCTCTCACTCTCCCTCTCCGTTACCGTGAACCCCTGCATCAGTCTGCTCTTTGTCTCACTCTTTCTCACTCTCCCTCTCTCCGTTACCATGAACCCCTGCATCAGTCTGCTCTTTGTCTCTCTCTTTCTCACTCTTCCTCTCTCCTTTACCGTGAACCCCTGCATCAGTCTGCTCTCTGTCTCTCTCTCTCTCACTCTTCCTCTCTCCGTTAACGTAAACCGCTGCATCGGTCTGCTCTTTGTCTCTCTCTCTCTCACTCTTCCTCTCTCCGTTACCGTGAACCCCTGCATCAGACTGCTCTTTGTCTCACTCTTTCTCACTCTCCCTCTCTCCGTTACCATGAACCCATGCATCAGTCTGCTCTTTGTCTCTCTCTTTCTTCCTCTCCCTCTCTCCGTTACCATGAACCCCTGCATCAATCTGCTCTTTGTGTCTCTCTTTCTCTCTCTCCTTCTCTCCGTTACCGTGAACCCCTGCATCAGTCTGCTCTTTGTCTCTCTCTTTCTCACTCTCCCTCTCTCCGTTATCGTGAACCCCTGCATCAGTCTACTCTTTGTCTCTCTCTCTCTCACTCGCCCTCTCTGTTTCCGTGAACCCCTGCATCAGTCTGCTCTTTGACTCTCTCTTTCTCACTCTCCCTCTCTCCGTTACCCTGAACACCTGCATTAGTCTGCTCCTTGTCTCTCTCTCTCTCACTCTCCTTCTCTCCGTTACCGTGAACCCCTGCATCAGTCTGCTCTCTTTGTCTCTCTCTGTCTCAATCTCCCTCTCTCTGTTACCGTGAACCCCTGCATCAGTCTGCTCTTTGTCTCTCTCTCTCTCTCTCACTCTCCCTCTCTCCGTTACCGTGAACCCCTGCATCAGTCTGCTCTTTGTCTCTCTCTTTCTCACTCTACCTCTCTCCGGTACTGTGAACCCCTGCATCAGTCTGCTCTTTGTCTGTCTCTTTCTCACTCTCCCTCTCTCCGTTACCATGAACCCCTGCATCAGTCTGCTCTTTGTCTCTCTCTTTCTCACTCTCCCTCTCTCCATACCGTGAACCCCTGCATCAGTCTGCTCTTTGTCTCTCTCTCTCTCACTCTCCCTCTCTCTGTTACCGTGAACCCCTGCATCGGTCTGCTCTTTGTCTCTCTCTTTCTCCGCTCTCCCTCTCTCCGTTAACGTAAACCGCTGCATCCGTCTGGTCTTTGTCTCTCTCTTTCTCACTCTCCCTCTCTCCGTTATCGTGAACCCCTGCATCAGTCTACTCTTTGTCTCTCTCTCTCACTCGCCCTCTCTGTTTCCGTGAACCCCTGCATCAGTCTGCTCTTTGACTCTCTCTTTCTCACTCTCCCTCTCTCCGTTACCCTGAACACCTGCATTAGTCTGCTCCTTGTCTCTCTCTCTCTCACTCTCCTTCTCTCCGTTACCGTGAACCCCTGCATCAGTCTGCTCTTTGTCTCTCTCTGTCTCAATCTCCCTCTCTCTGTTACCGTGAACCCCTGCATCAGTCTGCTCTTTGTCTCTCTCTCTCTCTCTCACTCTCCCTCTCTCCGTTACCGTGAACCCCTGCATCAGTCTGCTCTTTGTCTCTCTCTTTCTCACTCTACCTCTCTCCGGTACTGTGAACCCCTGCATCAGTCTGCTCTTTGTCTGTCTCTTTCTCACTCTCCCTCTCTCCGTTACCATGAACCCCTGCATCAGTCTGCTCTTTGTCTCTCTCTTTCTCACTCTCCCTCTCTCCATAACCGTGAACCCCTGCATCAGTCTGCTCTTTGTCTCTCTCTCTCTCACTCTCCCTCTCTCTGTTACCGTGAACCCCTGCATCGGTCTGCTCTTTGTCTCTCTCTTTCTCGCTCTCCCTCTCTCCGTTAACGTAAACCGCTGCATCGGTCTGCTCTTTGTCTCTCTCTCTCTCACTCTCACTCTCTCCATTACCGTGAACACCTGCATCAGTCTGCTCTTTGTCTCTCTCTTTCTCACACTCTCTCTCTCTGCTACCGTGAACCCCTGCATCAGTCTGCTCTTTGTCTCTCTCTTTCTCACTCTCCCTCTCTCCGTAACCATGAACCCTGCATCAGTCTGCTCTTTGTCTCTCTCTCTCTCTCTCTCACTCTCACTCTCTCCATTACCGTGAACCCCTGCATCAGTCTGCGCTTTGTCTCTCTCTCTCTCACTCTCCCTCTCCGTTACCGTGAACCCCTGCATCAGTCTGCTCTTTGTCTCACTCTTTCTCACTCTCCCTCTCTCCGTTACCATGAACCCCTGCATCAGTCTGCTCTTTGTCTCTCTTTCTCACTCTTCCTCTCTCCTTTACCGTGAACCCCTGCATCAGTCTGCTCTCTGTCTCTCTCTCTCTCACTCTTCCTCTCTCCGTTAACGTAAACCGCTGCATCGGTCTGCTCTTTGTCTCTCTCTCTCTCACTCTTCCTCTCTCCGTTACCGTGAACCCCTGCATCAGACTGCTCTTTGTCTCACTCTTTCTCACTCTCCCTCTCTCCGTTACCATGAACCCATGCATCAGTCTGCTCTTTGTCTCTCTCTTTCTTCCTCTCCCTCTCTCCGTTACCATGAACCCCTGCATCAATCTGCTCTTTGTGTCTCTCTTTCTCTCTCTCCTTCTCTCCGTTACCGTGAACCCCTGCATCAGTCTGCTCTTTGTCTCTCTCTTTCTCACTCTCCCTCTCTCCGTTATCGTGAACCCCTGCATCAGTCTACTCTTTGTCTCTCTCTCTCTCACTCGCCCTCTCTGTTTCCGTGAACCCCTGCATCAGTCTGCTCTTTGACTCTCTCTTTCTCACTCTCCCTCTCTCCGTTACCCTGAACACCTGCATTAGTCTGCTCCTTGTCTCTCTCTCTCTCACTCTCCTTCTCTCCGTTACCGTGAACCCCTGCATCAGTCTGCTCTTTGTCTCTCTCTGTCTCAATCTCCCTCTCTCTGTTACCGTGAACCCCTGCATCAGTCTGCTCTTTGTCTCTCTCTCTCTCTCTCACTCTCCCTCTCTCCGTTACCGTGAACCCCTGCATCAGTCTGCTCTTTGTCTCTCTCTTTCTCACTCTACCTCTCTCCGGTACTGTGAACCCCTGCATCAGTCTGCTCTTTGTCTGTCTCTTTCTCACTCTCCCTCTCTCCGTTACCATGAACCCCTGCATCAGTCTGCTCTTTGTCTCTCTCTTTCTCACTCTCCCTCTCTCCATAACCGTGAACCCCTGCATCAGTCTGCTCTTTGTCTCTCTCTCTCTCACTCTCCCTCTCTCTGTTACCGTGAACCCCTGCATCGGTCTGCTCTTTGTCTCTCTCTTTCTCGCTCTCCCTCTCTCCGTTAACGTAAACCGCTGCATCGGTCTGCTCTTTGTCTCTCTCTCTCTCACTCTCACTCTCTCCATTACCGTGAACACCTGCATCAGTCTGCTCTTTGTCTCTCTCTTTCTCACACTCTCTCTCTCTGCTACCGTGAACCCCTGCATCAGTCTGCTCTTTGTCTCTCTCTTTCTCACTCTCCCTCTCTCCGTAACCATGAACCCTGCATCAGTCTGCTCTTTGTCTCTCTCTCTCTCTCTCTCACTCTCACTCTCTCCATTACCGTGAACCCCTGCATCAGTCTGCGCTTTGTCTCTCTCTCTCTCACTCTCCCTCTCCGTTACCGTGAACCCCTGCATCAGTCTGCTCTTTGTCTCACTCTTTCTCACTCTCCCTCTCTCCGTTACCATGAACCCCTGCATCAGTCTGCTCTTTGTCTCTCTCTTTCTCACTCTTCCTCTCTCCTTTACCGTGAACCCCTGCATCAGTCTGCTCTCTGTCTCTCTCTCTCTCACTCTCCCTCTCTCCGTTAACATAAACCGCTGCATCGGTCTGCTCTTTGTCTCTCTCTCTCTCACTCTTCCTCTCTCCGTTACCGTGAACCCCTGCATCAGTCTGCTCTTTGTCTCACTCTTTCTCACTCTCCCTCTCTCCGTTACCATGAACCCCTGCATCAGTCTGCTCTTTGTCTCTCTCTTTCTTCCTCTCCCTCTCTCCGTTACCATGAACCCCTGCATCAATCTGCTCTTTGTGTCTCTCTTTCTCTCTCTCCTTCTCTCCGTTACCGTGAACCCCTGCATCAGTCTGCTCTTTGTCTCTCTCTTTCTCACTCTCCCTCTCTCCGTTACAATGAACCCCTGCATCAGTCTGCTCTTTGTCTCTCTCTTTCTCACTCCCTCTCTCCGTAACCGTGAACCCCTGCATCAGTCTGCTCTTTGTCTCTCTCTCTCTCACTCTCCCTCTCTCCGTTACCATGAACCCCTGCATCAGTCTGCTCTTTGTCTCTCTCTTTCTCACTCTTCCTCTCTCCTTTACCGTGAACCCCTGCATCAGTCTGCTCTCTGTCTCTCTCTCTCTCACTCTCCCTCTCTCCGTTAACGTAAACCGCTGCATCGGTCTGCTCTTTGTCTCTCTCTCTCTCACTCTTCCTCTCTCCGTTACCGTGAACCCCTGCATCAGTCTGCTCTTTGTCTCACTCTTTCTCACTCTCCCTCTCTCCGTTACCATGAACCCCTGCATCAGTCTGCTCTTTGTCTCTCTCTTTCTTCCTCTCCCTCTCTCCGTTACCATGAACCCCTGCATCAATCTGCTCTTTGTGTCTCTCTTTCTCTCTCTCCTTCTCTCCGTTACCGTGAACCCCTGCATCAGTCTGCTCTTTGTCTCTCTCTTTCTCACTCTCCCTCTCTCCGTTATCGTGAACCCCTGCATCAGTCTACTCTTTGTCTCTCTCTCTCTCACTCGCCCTCTCTGTTTCCGTGAACCCCTGCATCAGTCTGCTCTTTGACTCTCTCTTTCTCACTCTCCCTCTCTCCGTTACCCTGAACACCTGCATTAGTCTGCTCTTTGTCTCTCTCTCTCTCACTCTCCTTCTCTCCGTTACCGTGAACCCCTGCATCAGTCTGCTCTTTGTCTCTCTCTGTCTCAATCTCCCTCTCTCTGTTACCGTGAACCCCTGCATCAGTCTGCTCTTTGTCTCTCTCTCTCTCTCTCACTCTCCCTCTCTCCGTTACCGTGAACCCCTGCATCAGTCTGCTCTTTGTCTCTCTCTCTCTCACTCTCCCTCTCTCTGTTACCGTGAACCCCTGCATCAGTCTGCTCTTTGTCTCTCTCTTTCTCACTCTCCCTCTCTCCGTAACCATGAACCCTGCATCAGTCTGCTCTTTGTCTCTCTCTCTCTCTCTCTCACTCTCACTCTCCCCATTACCGTGAACCCCTGCATCAGTCTGCGCTTTGTCTCTCTCTCTCTCACTCTCCCTCTCCGTTACCGTGAACCCCTGCATCAGTCTGCTCTTTGTCTCACTCTTTCTCACTCTCCCTCTCTCCGTTACCATGAACCCCTGCATCAGTCTGCTCTTTGTCTCTCTCTTTCTCACTCTTCCTCTCTCCTTTACCGTGAACCCCTGCATCAGTCTGCTCTCTGTCTCTCTCTCTCTCACTCTCCCTCTCTCCGTTAACGTAAACCGCTGCATCGGTCTGCTCTTTGTCTCTCTCTCTCTCACTCTTCCTCTCTCCGTTACCGTGAACCCCTGCATCAGTCTGCTCTTTGTCTCACTCTTTCTCACTCTCCCTCTCTCCGTTACCATGAACCCCTGCATCAGTCTGCTCTTTGTCTCTCTCTTTCTTCCTCTCCCTCTCTCCGTTACCATGAACCCCTGCATCAATCTGCTCTTTGTGTCTCTCTTTCTCTCTCTCCTTCTCTCCGTTACCGTGAACCCCTGCATCAGTCTGCTCTTTGTCTCTCTCTTTCTCACTCTCCCTCTCTCCGTTACAATGAACCCCTGCATCAGTCTGCTCTTTGTCTCTCTCTTTCTCACTCCCTCTCTCCGTAACCGTGAACCCCTGCATCAGTCTGCTCTTTGTCTCTCTCTCTCTCACTCTCCCTCTCTCCGTTACCATGAACCCCTGCATCAGTCTGCTCTTTGTCTCTCTCTTTCTCACTCTTCCTCTCTCCTTTACCGTGAACCCCTGCATCAGTCTGCTCTCTGTCTCTCTCTCTCTCACTCTCCCTCTCTCCGTTAACGTAAACCGCTGCATCGGTCTGCTCTTTGTCTCTCTCTCTCTCACTCTTCCTCTCTCCGTTACCGTGAACCCCTGCATCAGTCTGCTCTTTGTCTCACTCTTTCTCACTCTCCCTCTCTCCGTTACCATGAACCCCTGCATCAGTCTGCTCTTTGTCTCTCTCTTTCTTCCTCTCCCTCTCTCCGTTACCATGAACCCCTGCATCAATCTGCTCTTTGTGTCTCTCTTTCTCTCTCTCCTTCTCTCCGTTACCGTGAACCCCTGCATCAGTCTGCTCTTTGTCTCTCTCTTTCTCACTCTCCCTCTCTCCGTTATCGTGAACCCCTGCATCAGTCTACTCTTTGTCTCTCTCTCTCTCACTCGCCCTCTCTGTTTCCGTGAACCCCTGCATCAGTCTGCTCTTTGACTCTCTCTTTCTCACTCTCCCTCTCTCCGTTACCCTGAACACCTGCATTAGTCTGCTCTTTGTCTCTCTCTCTCTCACTCTCCTTCTCTCCGTTACCGTGAACCCCTGCATCAGTCTGCTCTTTGTCTCTCTCTGTCTCAATCTCCCTCTCTCTGTTACCGTGAACCCCTGCATCAGTCTGCTCTTTGTCTCTCTCTCTCTCTCTCACTCTCCCTCTCTCCGTTACCGTGAACCCCTGCATCAGTCTGCTCTTTGTCTCTCTCTCTCTCACTCTCCCTCTCTCTGTTACCGTGAACCCCTGCATCGGTCTGCTCTTTGTCTCTCTCTTTCTCGCTCTCCCTCTCTCCGTTAACGTAAACCGCTGCATCGGTCTGCTCTTTGTCTCTCACTCTCTCACTCTCACTCTCTCCATTACCGTGAACACCTGCATCAGTCTGCTCTTTGTCTCTCTCTTTCTCACACTCTCTCTCTCTGCTACCGTGAACCCCTGCATCAGTCTGCTCTTTGTCTCTCTCTTTCTCACTCTCCCTCTCTCCGTAACCATGAACCCTGCATCAGTCTGCTCTTTGTCTCTCTCTCTCTCTCTCTCACTCTCACTCTCTCCATTACCGTGAACCCCTGCATCAGTCTGCGCTTTGTCTCTCTCTCTCTCACTCTCCCTCTCCGTTACCGTGAACCCCTGCATCAGTCTGCTCTTTGTCTCACTCTTTCTCACTCTCCCTCTCTCCGTTACCATGAACCCCTGCATCAGTCTGCTCTTTGTCTCTCTCTTTCTCACTCTTCCTCTCTCCTTTACCGTGAACCCCTGCATCAGTCTGCTCTCTGTCTCTCTCTCTCTCACTCTCCCTCTCTCCGTTAACGTAAACCGCTGCATCGGTCTGCTCTTTGTCTCTCTCTCTCTCACTCTTCCTCTCTCCGTTACCGTGAACCCCTGCATCAGTCTGCTCTTTGTCTCACTCTTTCTCACTCTCCCTCTCTCCGTTACCATGAACCCCTGCATCAGTCTGCTCTTTGTCTCTCTCTTTCTTCCTCTCCCTCTCTCCGTTACCATGAACCCCTGCATCAATCTGCTCTTTGTGTCTCTCTTTCTCTCTCTCCTTCTCTCCGTTACCGTGAACCCCTGCATCAGTCTGCTCTTTGTCTCTCTCTTTCTCACTCTCCCTCTCTCCGTTACAATGAACCCCTGCATCAGTCTGCTCTTTGTCTCTCTCTTTCTCACTCCCTCTCTCCGTAACCGTGAACCCCTGCATCAGTCTGCTCTTTGTCTCTCTCTCTCTCACTCTCCCTCTCTCTGTTACCGTGAACCCCTGCATCGGTCTGCTCTTTGTCTCTCTCTTTCTCGCTCTCCCTCTCTCCGTTAATGTAAACCGCTGCATCGGTCAGCTCTTTGTCTCTCTCTCTCTCTCACTCTCCTTCTCTCCGTTACCGTGAACCCCTGCATCAGTCTGCTCTTTGTCTCTCTCTTTATCACTCTTCCTCTCTCCTTTACCGTGAACCCCTGCATCAGTCTGCTCTTTGTCTCCCTCTTTCTCACACTCCCTCTCTCCGTTACCGTGAAACCCTGCATTTGTCTGCACTTTGTCTATCTCTTTCTCCCTCTCCCTCTCTCCGTTACCGTGAACCCCTGCATCAGTCTGCTCTTTGTCTCACTCTTTCTCACTCTCCCTCTCTCCGTTACCATGAACCCCTGCATCAGTCTGCTCTTTGTCTCTCTCTTTCTCACTCTCCCTCTCTCTGTTACCGTGAACCCCTGCATCGGTCTGCTCTTTGTCTCTCTCTTTCTCGCTCTCCCTCTCTCCGTTAACGTAAACCGCTGCATCGGTCTGCTCTTTGTCTCTCTCTCACTCTCACTCTCTCCATTACCGTGAACCCCTGCATCAGTCTGCGCTTTGTCCTCTCTCTCACTCTCCCTCTCTCCGTTACCATGAACCCCTGCATCAGTCTGCTCTTTGTCTCTCTCTTTCTCCCTCTCCCTCTCTCCGTTACCATGAACCCCTGCATCAATCTGCTCTTTGTCTCCCTCTTTCTCACACTCCCTCTCTCCGTTACCGTGAAACCCTGCATCAGTCTGCTCTTTGTCTCTCTCTTTCTCACTCTCCCTCTCTCCTTAACCGTGAACCCCTGCATCAGTCTGCTCTTTGTCTCCCTCTCTCGCACTCTCCCTCTCTCTGTTACCGTGAACCCCTGCATCTGTCTGCACTTTGTCTCTCTCTTTCTCGCTCTCCCTCTCTCTGTTACCGTCAACCCCTGCATCAGTCTGCTCTTTCTCTATCTCTTTCTCGCTCTCCCTCTCTCCGTTACCGCGAACCCCTGCATCAGTCTGTTCTTTGTCTCTCTCTCTCACTCTCCCTCTCTCTGTTACCGTAAACACCTGCATCAGTCTGCTCTTTCTCTCTCTCTCTCTCTCTCTCGCTCTCCCTCTCTCCGTTACCGTGAACCCCTGATTCAGTCTGCTCTTTGTCTCTCTCTGTCTCACTCTCCCTCTCTCCATTACCGTGAACCCCTGCATTAGTCTGCTCTTTGCCTCTCTCTTTCTCTCTCTCCTTCTCTCCGTTACCGTGAACCCCTGCATCAGTCTGCTCTTTGTCTCTCTCTTTCTCACTCTACCTCTCTCCGGTACTGTGAACCCCTGCATCAGTCTGCTCCTTGTCTCTCTCTTTCTCACTCTCCCTCTCTCCGTTACCATGAACCCCTGCATCAGTCTGCTCTTTGTCTCTCTCTTTCTCACTCTCCCTCTCTCCGTAACCGTGAACCCCTGCATCAGTCTGCTCTTTGTCTCTCTCGCTCTCACTCTCCCTCTCTCTGTTACCGTGAACCCCTGCATCGGTCTGCTCTTTGTCTCTCTCTTTCTCGCTCTCCCTCTCTCCGTTAACGTAAACCGCTGCATCGGTCAGCTCTTTGACTCTCTCTCTCTCTCACTCTGACTCTCTCCATTACCGTGAACACCTGCATCAGTCTGCTCTTTGTCTCTCTCTTTCTCACACTCTCTCTCTGCTACCGTGAACCCCTGCATCAGTCTGCTCTTTGTCTCTCTCTTTCTCACTCACCCTCTCTCCTTAACCGTGAACCCCTGTATCAGTCTGCTCTTTGTCTCTCTCTCTCGCACTCTCCCTCTCTCTGTTACCGTGAACCCCTGCATCTGTCTGCACTTTGTCTCTCTCTTTCTCGCTCTCCCTCTCTCTGTTACCGTCAACCCCTGCATCAGTCTGCTCTTTCTCTATCTCTTTCTCGCTCTCCCCTCTCTCCGTTACCGCGAACCCCTGCATCAGTCTGCTCTTTGTCTCTCTCTCTCTCACTCTCCCTCTCTCTGTTACCGTAAACACCTGCATCAGTCTGCTCTTTCTCTCTCTCTCTCTCTCTCTCGCTCTCCCTCTCTCCGTTACCGTGAACCCCTGATTCAGTCTGATCTTTGTCTCTCTCTGTCTCACTCTCCCTCTCTCCATTACCGTGAACCCCTGCATTAGTCTGCTCTTTGTCTCTCTCTTTCTCACTCTCCCTCTCTCCGTTACCATGAACCCCTGCATCAGTCTGCTCTCTGTCTCTCTCTTTCTCACTCTCCCTCTCTCCATAACCATGAACCCCTGCATCAGTCTGCTCTTTGTCTCTCTCTCTCTCACTCTCCCTCTCTCTGTTACCGTGAACCCCTGCATCGGTCTGCTCTTTGTCTCTCTCTTTCCCGCTCTCCCTCTCTCCGTTAACGTAAACCGCTGCATCGGTCAGCTCTTTGACTCTCTCTCTCTCTCACTCTCACTCTCTCCATTACCGTGAACACCTGCATCAGTCTGCTCTTTGTCTCTCTCTTTCTCACACTCTCTCTCTCTGCTACCGTGAACCCCTGCATCAGTCTGCTCTTTGTCTCTCTCTTTCTCACTCTCCCTCTCTCCTTAACCGTGAACCCCTGCATCTGTCTGCTCTTTGTCTCTCTCTCTCGCACTCTCCCTCTCTCTGTTACCGTGAACCCCTGCATCTGTCTGCACTTTGTCTCTCTCTTTCTCGCTCTCCCTCTCTCTGTTACCGCGAACCCCTGCATCAGTCTGCTCTTTGTCTCTCTCTCTCTCACTCTCCCTCTCTCTGTTACCGTAAACACCTGCATCAGTCTGCTCTTTCTCTCTCACTCTCTCTCTCTCGCTCTCCCTCTCTCCGTTACCGTGAACCCCTGATTCAGTCTGATCTTTGTCTCTCTCTGTCTCACTCTCCCTCTCTCCATTACCGTGAACCCCTGCATTAGTCTGCTCTTTGCCTCTCTCTTTCTCTCTCTCCTTCTCTCTGTTACCGTGAACCCCTGCATCAGTCTGCTCTTTGTCTCTCTCTTTCTCACTCTACCTCTCTCCTGTACTGTGAACCCATGCATCAGTCTGCTCTTTGTCTCTCTCTTTCTCACTCTCCCTCTCTCCGTTACCATGAACCCCTGCATCAGTCTGTTCTTTGTCTCTCTCTTTCTCACTCTCCCTCTCTCCGTAACCGTGAACCCCTGCATCAGTCTGCTCTTTGTCTCTCTCTCTCTCACTCTCCCTCTCTCTGTTACCGTGAACCCCTGCATCGGTCTGCTCTTTGTCTCTCTCTTTCTCGCTCTTCCTCTCTCCGTTAACGTAAACCGCTGCATCGGTCAGCTCTTTGTCTCTCTCTCTCTCTCACTCTCACTCTCTCCATTACCGTGAACACCTGCATCAGTCTGCTCTTTGTCTCTCTCTTTCTCACACTCTCTCTCTCTGCTACCGTGAACCCCTGCATCAGTCTGCTCTTTGTCTCTCTCTTTCCCACTCTCCCTCTCTCCGTAACCGTGAACCCTGCATCAGTCTGCGCTTTGTCTCACTCTTTCTCACTCTCCCTCTCTCCGTTACCATGAACCCCTGCATCAGTCTGCTCTTTGTCTCTCTTTCTCACTCTTCCTCTCTCCTTTACCGTGAACCCCTGCATCAGTCTGCACTTTGTCTCCCTCTTTCTCACACTCCCTCTCTCCGTTACCGTGAAACCCTGCATTTGTCTGCTCTTTGTCTCTCTCTCTCTCCCTCTCCCTCTCTCCGTTACCGTGAACCCCTACATCAGTCTGCTCTTTGCCTCTCTCTTTCTCTCTCTCCTTCTCTCCGTTATCGTGAACCCCTGCATCAGTCTGCTCTTTGTCTCTCTCTTTCTCACTCTCCCTCTCTGCGTTACCGTGAACCCCGGCATCAGTCTGCTCTCTGTCTCTCTCTGTCTCGCTCTCCCTATCTCCGTTACCGTGAACCCCTGCATCAGTCTGCTCTTTGTCTCTCTCTCTCACTCTCCTTCTCTCCGTTACCGTGAACCCCTGCATCAGTCTGCTCTTTGTCTCTCTCTCTTTCTCACTCTCCCTCTCTCCGTTACCGTGAACCCCTGCATCGGTCTGCTCTTTGTCTCTCTCTTTTTCGCTCTCCCTATCTCCGTTACCGTAAACCTCTGCTTCAGTCTGCTCTTTGTCTCTCTCTCTCTCACTCTCCCTCTCTCTGTTACCGTGAACACCTGCATCAATCTGCTCATTGTCTCTCTGTTTCTCACTCTCCCTTTGTCCGTTACAGTGAACCCCTGCATCAGTCTGCTCTTTGTCTCTCTCTTTCTCACTCTCCCTTTCTCCGTTACCGTGAACCCCTGCATTAGTCTGCTCTTTGCCTCTCTCTTTCTCTCTCTCCTTCTCTCCGTTACCGTGAACCCCTGCATCAGTCTGCTCTTTGTCTCTCTCTTACTCACTCTCTCTCTCCGTTACCGTGAACACCTGCATTAGTCTGCTCTGTGTCTCTCTCTTTCTCACTCTCCCTCTCTCCGTTACCGTGAACCCCTGCATCTGTCTGCTCTTTGTCTCTCTCTTTCTCACTCTCCCTCTCTCTGTAACCGTGAACCCCTGCATCAGTCTGCTTTTTGTCTCTCTCTCTCACACTCTCCCTCTCTCCGTTACCGTGAACCCCTGCATCAGTCTGCTCTTTGTCTCTCTCTTTCTCACTCTCCCTCTCTCCGTTACCGTGAAACCCTGTATTTGTCTGCTCTTTGTCACTCTCTCTTTCCCTCTCCCTCTCTCCGTTAATGTGAACCCCTACATCAGTCTGCTCTTTGCCTCTCTCTTTCTCTCTCTCCTTCTCTCCGTTATCGTGAACCCCTGCATCAGTCTGCTCTTTGTCTCTCTCTTTCTCACTCTCCCTCTCTGCGTTACCGTGAACCCCGGCATCAGTCTGCTCTCTGTCTCTCTCTGTCACGCTCTCCCTATCTCCGTTACCGTGAACCCCTGCATCAGTCTGCTCTTTGTCTCTCTCTCTCACTCTCCTTCTCTCCGTTACCGTGAACCCCTGCATCAGTCTGCTCTTTGTCTCTCTCTCTTTCTCACTCTCCCTCTCTCCGTTACCGTGAACACCTGCATCTGTCTGCTCTATGTCTCTCTCTTTTTCGCTCTCCCTATCTCCGTTACCGTAAGCCTCTGCTTCAGTCTGCTCTTTGTCTCTCTCTCTCTCCCTCTCCCTCTCTCTGTTACCGTGAATACCTGCATCAATCTGCTCATTGTCTCTCTGTTTCTCACTCTCCCTTTGTCCGTTACAGTGAACCCCTGCATCAGTCTGCTCTTTGTCTCTCTCTTTCTCACTCTCCCTCTCTCCGTTACCGTGAACCCCTGCATCAGTCTGCTCTTTGTCTCTCTCTTTCTCACTCTCCCTCTCTCCGTTACCGTGAACCCCTGCATTAGTCTGCTCTTTGGCTCTTTCTCTCTCTCCTTCTCTCCGTTACCGTGAACCCCTGCATCAGTCTGCTCTTTGTCTCTCTCTTACTCACTCTCTCTCTCCGTTACTGTGAACACCTGCATTAGTCTGCTCTTTGTCTCTCTCTTTCTCACTCTCCCTCTCTCCGTTACCGTGAACCCCTGCATCAGTCTGCTCTTTGTCTCTCTTTCTCACTCTCCCTCTCTCTGTAACCGTGAACCCCTGCATCAGTCTGCTCTTTGTCCCTCTCTCTCACACTCACCCTCTCTCCGTTACCGTGAACACCTGCATCAGTCTGCTCTTTGTCTCTCTCTTTCTCACTCTCCCTCTGTAACCGTGAACCCCTGCATCAGTCTGCTCTTTGTCTCTCTCTCTCACACTCTCCCTCTCTCTGTTACCGTGAACCCCTGCATCGGTCTGCTCTTTGTCTCTCTCTTTCTCACTCTCCCTCTCTCTGTAACCGTGAACCCCTGCATCAGTCTGCTCTTTGTCTCTCTCTCTCTCACTCTCCCTCTCTCTGTTACCGTGAACCCCTGCATCGGTCTGCACTTTGTCTCTCTCTTTCTCACTCTCCCTCTCTCCGTTACCGTGAACCCCTGCATCAGTCTGCTCTTTGTCTCTCTCTCTCTCACTCTCCCTCTCTCCGTTACCGTGAACCCCTGCATCAGTCTGCTCTTTGTCTCTCTCTTTCTCGCTCTCCCTCTCTCCGTTACAGTGAACACCTGCATCAGTCTGCTCTTTGTCTCTCTCTTTCTCGCTCTCCCTCTCTCCGTTACCGTGAACCCCTGCATCAGTCTGCTCTTTGTCTCTCTCTCTCTCTCACTCTCCCTCTCTCTGTTACCGTGAACCGCTGCATCAGTCCGCTCTTTGTCTCGCTCTTTCTCCCTCTCCCTCTCTCCATTACCGTGAACCCCTGCATCTGTCTCCTCTTTGTCTCTCTCTTTCTCGTTCTCCCTCTCTCCGTTACGGTGAAGCCCTGCATCAGTCTGCTCTTTGTCTCTCTCTCTCACTCTCCCTCTCTCCATTACCGTGAACACCTGCATCAGTCTGCTCTTTGTCTCTCTCTTTCTCACTCTCCCTCTCTCCGTTACCGTGAACCCCTGCATCAGTCTGCTCTTTGTCTCTCTCTTTCTCACTCTCCCTCTCTCTGTTACCGTGAAGCCCTGCATCAATCTGAAATTTGTCTCTCTCTTTCTCACTCTCCGTCTCTCCGTTACCATGAAGCCCTACATCAGTCTGCTCTTTGTCTCTCTCTTTCTCACTCTCCCTCTCTCCGTTACAGTGAACCCCTGCTTCAGTCTGCTCTCTGTATCTCTCTTTCTCGCTCTCCCTATCTCCGTTACCGTGAACCCCTGTATCACTCTGCTCTTTGTCTCTCGCTCTCTCACTCTTCTTCTCTCTGTTACCGTGAACACCTGCATCAGTCTGCTCTTTGTCTCTCTCTCTCTCACTCTTCTTCTCTCTGTTACCGTGAACACCTGCATCAGTCTGCTCTTTGTATCTATCTTTCAAACTCTCGCTCTCTCCGTAACCGTGAACCCTGCATCAGTCTGCTCTTCCTCTCTCTCTCTCTCACTCTCCCTCTCTCTGTTACCGTGAACCCCTGCATGAGTCTGCTCTCTGTCTCTCTCTTTCTCGCTCTCCCTCTCTCCGTTACCGTGAACCCCTGCATCAGTCTGCTCTTTCTCTATCTCTTTCTCGCTCTCCCTCTCTCCGTTACCGCGAACCCCTGCATCAGTCTGCTCTTTGTCTCTCTCTCTCACTCTCCCTCTCTCTGTTACCGTAAACACCTGCATCAGTCTGCTCTTTCTCTCTCTCTCTCTCTCTCTCGCTCTCCCTCTCTCCGTTACCGTGAACCCCTGATTCAGTCTGCTCTTTGTCTCTCTCTGTCTCACTCTCCCTCTCTCCATTACCGTGAACCCCTGCATTAGTCTGCTCTTTGCCTCTCTCTTTCTCTCTCTCCTTCTCTCCGTTACCGTGAACCCCTGCATCAGTCTGCTCTTTGTCTCTCTCTTTCTCACTCTACCTCTCTCCGGTACTGTGAACCCCTGCATCAGTCTGCTCCTTGTCTCTCTCTTTCTCACTCTCCCTCTCTCCGTTACCATGAACCCCTGCATCAGTCTGCTCTTTGTCTCTCTCTTTCTCACTCTCCCTCTCTCCGTAACCGTGAACCCCTGCATCAGTCTGCTCTTTGTCTCTCTCGCTCTCACTCTCCCTCTCTCTGTTACCGTGAACCCCTGCATCGGTCTGCTCTTTGTCTCTCTCTTTCTCGCTCTCCCTCTCTCTGTTAACGTAAACCGCTGCATCGGTCAGCTCTTTGACTCTCTCTTTCTCACTCACCCTCTCTCCTTAACCGTGAACCCCTGTATCAGTCTGCTCTTTGTCTCTCTCTCTCGCACTCTCCCTCTCTCTGTTACCGTGAACCCCTGCATCTGTCTGCACTTTGTCTCTCTCTTTCTCGCTCTCCCTCTCTCTGTTACCATCAACCCCTGCATCAGTCTGCTCTTTCTCTATCTCGTTCTCGCTCTCCCTCTCTCCGTTACCGCGAACCCCTGCATCAGTCTGCTCTTTGTCTCTCTCTCTCTCACTCTCCCTCTCTCTGTTACCGTAAACACCTGCATCAGTCTGCTCTTTCTCTCTCTCTCTCTCTCTCTTGCTCTCCCTCTCTCCGTTACCGTGAACCCCTGATTCAGTCTGATCTTTGTCTCTCTCTGTCTCACTCTCCCTCTCTCCATTACCGTGAACCCCTGCATTAGTCTGCTCTTTGTCTCTCTCTTTCTCACTCTCCCTCTCTCCGTTACCATGAACCCCTGCATCAGTCTGCTCTCTGTCTCTCTCTTTCTCACTCTCCCTCTCTCCATAACCATGAACCCCTGCATCAGTCTGCTCTTTGTCTCTCTCTCTCTCACTCTCCCTCTTTCTTTACCGTGAACCCCTGCATCGGTCTGCTCTTTGTCTCTCTCTTTCTCGCTCTCCCTCTCTCCGTTAACGTAAACCGCTGCATCGGTCAGCTCTTTGACTCTCTCTCTCTCTCACTCTCACTCTCTCCATTACCGTGAACACCTGCATCAGTCTGCTCTTTGTCTCTCTCTTTCTCACACTCTCTCTCTCTGCTACCGTGAACCCCTGCATCAGTCTGCTCTTTGTCTCTCTCTTTCTCACTCTCCCTCTCTCCTTAACCGTGAACCCCTGCATCTGTCTGCTCTTTGTCTCTCTCTCTCGCACTCTCCCTCTCTCTGTTACCGTGAACCCCTGCATCTGTCTGCACTTTGTCTCTCTCTTTCTCGCTCTCCCTCTCTCTGTTACCGTCAACCCCTGCATCAGTCTGCTCTTTCTCTATCTCTTTCTCGCTCTCCCTCTCTCCGTTACCGCGAACCCCTGCATCAGTCTGCTCTTTGTCTCTCTCTCTCTCACTCTCCCTCTCTCTGTTACCGTAAACACCTGCATCAGTCTGCTCTTTCTCTCTCACTCTCTCTCTCTCGCTCTCCCTCTCTCCGTTACCGTGAACCCCTGATTCAGTCTGATCTTTGTCTCTCTCTGTCTCACTCTCCCTCTCTCCATTACCGTGAACCCCTGCATTAGTCTGCTCTTTGCCTCTCTCTTTCTCTCTCTCCTTCTCTCTGTTACCGTGAACCCCTGCATCAGTCTGCTCTTTGTCTCTCTCTTTCTCACTCTACCTCTCTCCTGTACTGTGAACCCATGCATCAGTCTGCTCTTTGTCTCTCTCTTTCTCACTCTCCCTCTCTCCGTTACCATGAACCCCTGCATCAGTCTGTTCTTTGTCTCTCTCTTTCTCACTCTCCCTCTCTCCGTAACCGTGAACCCCTGCATCAGTCTGCTCTTTGTCTCTCTCTCTCTCACTCTCCCTCTCTCTGTTACCGTGAACCCCTGCATCGGTCTGCTCTTTGTCTCTCTCTTTCTCGCTCTTACTCTCTCCGTTAACGTAAACCGCTGCATCGGTCAGCTCTTTGTCTCTCTCTCTCTCTCACTCTCACTCTCTCCATTACCGTGAACACCTGCATCAGTCTGCTCTTTGTCTCTCTCTTTCTCACACTCTCTCTCTCTGCTACCGTGAACCCCTGCATCAGTCTGCTCTTTGTCTCTCTCTTTCCCACTCTCCCTCTCTCCGTAACCGTGAACCCTGCATCAGTCTGCGCTTTGTCTCACTCTTTCTCACTCTCCCTCTCTCCGTTACCATGAACCCCTGCATCAGTCTGCTCTTTGTCTCTCTTTCTCACTCTTCCTCTCTCCTTTACCGTGAACCCCTGCATCAGTCTGCACTTTGTCTCCCTCTTTCTCACACTCCCTCTCTCCGTTACCGTGAAACCCTGCATTTGTCTGCTCTTTGTCTCTCTCTCTCTCCCTCTCCCTCTCTCCGTTACCGTGAACCCCTACATCAGTCTGCTCTTTGCCTCTCTCTTTCTCTCTCTCCTTCTCTCCGTTATCGTGAACCCCTGCATCAGTCTGCTCTTTGTCTCTCTCTTTCTCACTCTCCCTCTCTGCGTTACCGTGAACCCCGGCATCAGTCTGCTCTCTGTCTCTCTCTGTCTCGCTCTCCCTATCTCCGTTACCGTGAACCCCTGCATCAGTCTGCTCTTTGTCTCTCTCTCTCACTCTCCTTCTCTCCGTTACCGTGAACCCCTGCATCAGTCTGCTCTTTGTCTCTCTCTCTTCTCACTCTCCCTCTCCTCCCCACACTCCACCCTCCTACCTGTAAACGAAAAATAAAAAAATAAAATAAAAAAAAAAACGAAAAAAGCAAACACCCTGCATCGGTCTGCTCTTTGTCTCTCTCTTTTTCGCTCTCCCTATCTCCGTTACCGTAAAACCTCTGCTTCAGTCTGCTCTTTGTCTCTCTCTCTCTCACTCTCCCTCTCTCTGTTACCGTGAACACCTGCATCAATCTGCTCATTGTCTCTCTGTTTCTCACTCTCCCTTTGTCCGTTACAGTGAACCCCTACATCAGTCTGCTCTTTGTCTCTCTCTTTCTCACTCTCCCTCTCTCCGTTACCGTGAACCCCTGCATTAGTCTGCTCTTTGCCTCTCTCTTTCTCTCTCTCCTTCTCTCCGTTACCGTGAACCCCTGCATCAGTCTGCTCTTTGTCTCTCTCTTACTCACTCTCTCTCTCCGTTACCGTGAACACCTGCATTAGTCTGCTCTGTGTCTCTCTCTTTCTCACTCTCCCTCTCTCCGTTACCGTGAACCCCTGCATCTGTCTGCTCTTTGTCTCTCTCTTTCTCACTCTCCCTCTCTCTGTAACCGTGAACCCCTGCATCAGTCTGCTTTTTGTCTCTCTCTCTCACACTCTCCCTCTCTCCGTTACCGTGAACCCCTGCATCAGTCTGCTCTTTGTCTCTCTCTTTCTCACTCTCCCTCTCTCCGTTACCGTGAAACCCTGTATTTGTCTGCTCTTTGTCACTCTCTCTTTCCCTCTCCCTCTCTCCGTTAATGTGAACCCCTACATCAGTCTGCTCTTTGCCTCTCTCTTTCTCTCTCTCCTTCTCTCCGTTATCGTGAACCCCTGCATCAGTCTGCTCTTTGTCTCTCTCTTTCTCACTCTCCCTCTCTGCGTTACCGTGAACCCCGGCATCAGTCTGCTCTCTGTCTCTCTCTGTCACGCTCTCCCTATCTCCGTTACCGTGAACCCCTGCATCAGTCTGCTCTTTGTCTCTCTCTCTCACTCTCCTTCTCTCCGTTACCGTAAACCCCTGCATCAGTCTGCTCTTTGTCTCTCTCTCTTTCTCACTCTCCCTCTCTCCGTTACCGTGAACACCTGCATCGGTCTGCTCTTTGTCTCTCTCTTTTTCGCTCTCCCTATCTCCGTTACCGTAAACCTCTGCTTCAGTCTGCTCTTTGTCTCTCTCTCTCTCCCTCTCCCTCTCTCTGTTACCGTGAATACCTGCATCAATCTGCTCATTGTCTCTCTGTTTCTCACTCTCCCTTTGTCCGTTACAGTGAACCCCTGCATCAGTCTGCTCTTTGTCTCTCTCTTTCTCACTCTCCCTCTCTCCGTTACCGTGAACCCCTGCATCTGTCTGCTCTTTGTCTCTCTCTTTCTCACTCTCCCTCTCTCCGTTACCGTGAACCCCTGCATTAGTCTGCTCTTTGGCTCTTTCTCTCTCTCCTTCTCTCCGTTACCGTGAACCCCTGCATCAGTCTGCTCTTTGTCTCTCTCTTACTCACTCTCTCTCTCCGTTACTGTGAACACCTGCATTAGTCTGCTCTTTGTCTCTCTCTTTCTCACTCTCCCTCTCTCCGTTACCGTGAACCCCTGCATCAGTCTGCTCTTTGTCTCTCTCTTTCTCACTCTCCCTCTCTCTGTAACCGTGAACCCCTGCATCAGTCTGCTCTTTGTCCCTCTCTCTCACACTCACCCTCTCTCCGTTACCGTGAACACCTCCATCAGTCTGCTCTTTGTCTCTCTCTTTCTCACTCTCCCTCTGTAACCGTGAACCCCTGCATCAGTCTGCTCTTTGTCTCTCTCTCTCACACTCTCCCTCTCTCTGTTACCGTGAACCCCTGCATCGGTCTGCTCTTTGTCTCTCTCTTTCTCACTCTCTCTCTCTCTGTAACCGTGAACCCCTGCATCAGTCTGCTCTTTGTCTCTCTCTCTCTCACTCTCCCTCTCTCTGTTACCGTGAACCCCTGCATCGGTCTGCACTTTGTCTCTCTCTTTCTCACTCTCCCTCTCTCCGTTACCGTGAACCCCTGCATCAGTCTGCTCTTTGTCTCTCGCTCTCTCACTCTCCCTCTCTCCGTTACCGTGAACCCCTGCATCAGTCTGCTCTTTGTCTCTCTCTTTCTCGCTCTCCCTCTCTCCGTTACAGTGAACACCTGCATCAGTCTGCTCTTTGTCTCTCTCTTTCTCGCTCTCCCTCTCTCCGTTACCGTGAACCCCTGCATCAGTCTGCTCTTTGTCTCTCTCTCTCTCTCACTCTCCCTCTCTCTGTTACCGTGAACCGCTGCATCAGTCCGCTCTTTGTCTCGCTCTTTCTCCCTCTCCCTCTCTCCGTTACCGTGAACCCCTGCATCTGTCTCCTCTTTGTCTCTCTCTTTCTCGTTCTCCCTCTCTCCGTTACGGTGAAGCCCTGCATCAGTCTGCTCTTTGTCTCTCTCTCTCACTCTCCCTCTCTCCATTACCGTGAACACCTGCATCAGTCTGCTCTTTGTCTCTCTCTTTCTCACTCTCCCTCTCTCCGTTACCGTGAACCCCTGCATCAGTCTGCTCTTTGTCTCTCTCTTTCTCACTCTCCCTCTCTCTGTTACCGTGAAGCCCTGCATCAATCTGAAATTTGTCTCTCTCTTTCTCACTCTCCGTCTCTCCGTTACCATGAAGCCCTACATCAGTCTGCTCTTTGTCTCTCTCTTTCTCACTCTCCCTCTCTCTGTTACAGTGAACCCCTGCTTCAGTCTGCTCTCTGTATCTCTCTTTCTCGCTCTCCCTATCTCCGTTACCGTGAACCCCTGTATCACTCTGCTCTTTGTCTCTCGCTCTCTCACTCTTCTTCTCTCTGTTACCGTGAACACCTGCATCAGTCTGCTCTTTGTCTCTCTCTCTCTCACTCTTCTTCTCTCTGTTACCGTGAACACCTGCATCAGTCTGCTCTTTGTATCTATCTTTCAAACTCTCGCTCTCTCCGTAACCGTGAACCCTGCATCAGTCTGCTCTTCCTCTCTCTCTCTCACTCTCCCTCTCTCTGTTACCGTGAACCCCTGCATGAGTCTGCTCTCTGTCTCTCTCTTTCTCGCTCTCCCTATCTCCGTTACCGTGAACCCCTGCATCAGTCTGCTCTTTGTCTCTCTCTCTCACTCTCCTTCTCTCCGTTACCGTGAACCCCTGCATCAGTCTGCTCTTTGTCTCTCTCTCTCTCACTCTCCCTCTCTCTGTTACCGTGAACCCCTGCATCAGTCTGCTCTTTGTCTCTCTCTTTATCACTATCCGTCTCTCCGTTACCGTGAACCCCTGCATCAGTCTGCTCTCTGTCTCACTCTTTCTCACTCTCCCTATCTCCGTTAACATGAACCCTTGCATCAGTCTGCTCTCAGTCTCTCTCTTTCTCACTCTCCCTCTCTATGTTACTGTGAACCCCTGCATCAGTACGCTCTTTGTCTCTCTCTTTCTCACTCTCCCTTTCTCCGTTACCGAGAACAGCTGCATCAGTCTGCTCTTTGACTCTCTCTTTCTCACTCTCCCTCTCTCTGTTACCGTGAAACCCTGCATCAATCTGCTCTTTGTCACTCTCTTTCTCACTCTCCCTCTCTCCGTTACCGTGAACCCCTGCATTAGTCTGCTCTTTGTCTCTCTCTTTCTCACTCTCCCTCTCTCCGTTACCGCGAACCCCTGCATCAGTCTGCTCTTTGTCTTTCTCTCTTTCTCGCTCTCCCTCTCTCCCGTTACCGTGAGCACCTTCATCAGTCTGCTCTTTGTCTCTCTCTTTCTCACTCTCCCTCTCTCTGTTACCGTGAACCCCTGAATCGGTCTGCTCGTTGTCTCTCTTTTTGTCGCTCTCACTCTCTCCGTTACCGTAAACCCCTGCATCAGTCTGCTCTTTTTCTCTCTCTCTCTCACTCTCCCTCTCTCCGTTACCGTGAACCCCTGCATCAGTCTGCTCTTTGTCACTTTCTTTCTCGCTCTCCCCCTCTCCGTTCCCGTGAACCCCGGCATCAGTCTGCTCTCTGTCTCTCTCTGTCTCGCTCTCCCTATCTCCATTACCGTGAACCCCTGCATCAGTCTGCTCTTTGTCTCTCTCTCTTTCTCACTCTCCCTCTCTGCGTTACCGTGAACCCCTGCATCAGTCTGCTCTTTGTCTCTCTCTTTCTCACTCTCCCTCTGTAACCATGAACCCCTGCATCAGTCTGCGCTTTGTCTCTCTCTCTCACACTCTCCCTCTCTCTGTTACCGTGAACCCCTGCATCGGTCTGCTCTTTGTCTCTCTCTTTCTCACTCTCCCTCTCTCTGTAACCGTGAACCCCTACATCAGTCTGCTCTTTGTCTCTCTCTCTCTCACTCTCCCTCTCTCTGTTACCGTGAACCCCTGCATCGGTCTGCACTTTGTCTCTCTCTTTCTCACTCTCCCTCTCTCCGTTACCGTGAACCCCTGCATCAGTCTGCTCTTTGTCTCTCTCTCTCTCACTCTCCCTCTCTCCGTTACCTTGAACCCCTGCATCAGTCTGCTCTTTGTCTCTCTCTTTCTCGCTCTCCCTCTCTCCGTTACAGTGAACACCTGCATCAGTCTGCTCTTTGTCTCTATCTTTCTCGCTCTCCCTCTCTCCGTTACCGTGAACCCCTGCATCAGTCTGCTCTTTGTCTCTCTCTCTCTCTCACTCTCCCTCTCTATGTTACCATGAACCGCTGCATCAGTCCGCTCTTTGTCTCGCTCTTTCTCCCTCTCCCTCTCTCCGTTACCGTGAACCCCTGCATCTGTCTCCTCTTTGTCTCTCTCTTTCTCGTTCTCCCTCTCTCCGTTACGGTGAAGCCCTGCATCAGTCTGCTCTTTGTCTCTCTCTCTCACTCTCCCTCTCTCCATTACCGTGAACACCTGCATCAGTCTGCTCTTTGTCTCTCTCTTTCTCACTCTCCCTCTCTCCGTTACCGTGAACCCCTGCATCAGTCTGCTCTTTGTCTCTCTCTTTCTCACTCTCCCTCTCTCTGTTACCGTGAAGCCCTGCATCAATCTGAAATTTGTCTCTCTCTTTCTCACTCTCCGTCTCTCCGTTACCATGAAGCCCTACATCAGTCTGCTCTTTGTCTCTCTCTTTCTCACTCTCCCTCTCTCCGTTACAGTGAACCCCTGCTTCAGTCTGCTCTCTGTATCTCTCTTTCTCGCTCTCCCTATCTCCGTTACCGTGAACCCCTGTATCACTCTGCTCTTTGTCTCTCTCTCTCTCACTCTTCTTCTCTCTGTTACCGTGAACAGCTGCATCAGTCTGCTCTTTGTCTCTCTCTCTCTCACTCTTCTTCTCTCTGTTACCGTGAACACCTGCATCAGTCTGCTCTTTGTATCTATCTTTCACACTCTCCCTCTCTCTGTAACCATGAACCCCTGCATCAGTCTGCTCTTTGTCTCTCGCTCTCACACTCTCCCTCTCTCCGTTACCGTGAACCCCTGCATCAGTCTGCTCTTTGTCTCTCTCTTTCTCACTCTCCCTCTGTAACCGTGAACCCCTGCATCAGTCTGCTCTTTGTCTCTCTCTCTCACACTCTCCCTCTCTCTGTTACCGTGAACCCCTGCATTGGTCTGCTCTTTGTCTCTCTCTTTCTCACTCTCCCTCTCTCTGTAACCGTGAACCCCTGCATCAGTCTGCTCTTTGTCTCTCTCTCTCTCACTCTCCCTCTCTCTGTTACCGTGAACCCCTGCATCGGTCTGCACTTTGTCTCTCTCTTTCTCACTCTCCCTCTCTCCGTTACCGTGAACCCCTGCATCAGTCTGCTCTTTGTCTCTCTCTCTCTCACTCTCCCTCTCTCCGTTACCGTGAACCCCTGCATCAGTCTGCTCTTTGTCTCTCTCTTTCTCGCTCGCCCTCTCTCCGTTACAGTGAACACCTGCATCAGTCTGCTCTTTGTCTCTCTCTTTCTCGCTCTCCCTCTCTCCGTTACCGTGAACCCCTGCATCAGTCTGCTCTTTGTCTCTCTCTTTCTCGCTCGCCCTCTCTCCGTTACAGTGAACACCTGCATCAGTCTGCTCTTTGTCTCTCTCTCTCTCACTCTCCCTCTCTCTGTTACCGTGAACCGCTGCATCAGTCCGCTCTTTGTCTCGCTCTTTCTCCCTCTCCCTCTCTCCGTTACCGTGAACCCCTGCATCTGTCTCCTCTTTGTCTCTCTCTTTCTCGTTCTCCCTCTCTCCGTTACGGTGAAGCCCTGCATCAGTCTGCTCTTTGTCTCTCTCTCTCACTCTCCCTCTCTCCATTACCGTGAACACCTGCATCAGTCTGCTCTTTGTCTCTCTCTTTCTCACTCTCCCTCTCTCCGTTACCGTGAACCCCTGCATCAGTCTGCTCTTTGTCTCTCTCTTTCTCACTCTCCCTCTCTCTGTTACCGTGAAGCCCTGCATCAATCTGAAATTTGTCTCTCTCTTTCTCACTCTCCGTCTCTCCGTTACCATGAAGCCCTACATCAGTCTGCTCTTTGTCTCTCTCTTTCTCACTCTCCCTCTCTCCGTTACAGTGAACCCCTGCTTCAGTCTGCTCTCTGTATCTCTCTTTCTCGCTCTCCCTATCTCCGTTACCGTGAACCCCTGTATCACTCTGCTCTTTGTCTCTCGCTCTCTCACTCTTCTTCTCTCTGTTACCGTGAACACCTGCATCAGTCTGCTCTTTGTCTCTCTCTCTCTCACTCTTCTTCTCTCTGTTACCGTGAACACCTGCATCAGTCTGCTCTTTGTATCTATCTTTCAAACTCTCGCTCTCTCCGTAACCGTGAACCCTGCATCAGTCTGCTCTTTCTCTCTCTCTCTCTCACTCTCCCTCTCTCTGTTACCGTGAACCCCTGCATGAGTCTGCTCTCTGTCTCTCTCTTTCTCGCTCTCCCTATCTCCGTTACCGTGAACCCCTGCATCAGTCTGCTCTTTGTCTCTCTCTCTCACTCTCCTTCTCTCCGTTACCGTGAACCCCTGCATCAGTCTGCTCTTTGTCTCTCTCTCTCTCACTCTCCCTCTCTCTGTTACCGTGAACCCCTGCATCAGTCTGCTCTTTGTCTCTCTCTTTATCACTATCCGTCTCTCCGTTACCGTGAACCCCTGCATCAGTCTGCTCTTTGTCTCACTCTTTCTCACTCTCCCTATCTCCGTTAACATGAACCCTTGTATCAGTCTGCTCTCAGTCTCTCTCTTTCTCACTCTCCCTCTCTATGTTACTGTGAACCCCTGCATCAGTACGCTCTTTATCTCTCTCTTTCTCACTCTCCCTTTCTCAGTTACCGAGAACAGCTGCATCAGTCTGCTCTTTGACTCTCTCTTTCTCACTCTCCCTCTCTCTGTTACCGTGAAACCCTGCATCAATCTGCTCTTTGTCACTCTCTTTCTCACTCTCCCTCTCTCCGTTACCGTGAACCCCTGCATTAGTCTGCTCTTTGTCTCTCTCTTTCTCACTCTCCCTCTCTCCGTTACCGCGAACCCCTGCATCAGTCTGCTCTTTGTCTTTCTCTCTTTCTCGCTCTCCCTCTCTCCGTTTCCGTGAACCCCTACATCAGTATGCTCTTTGTTTCTCTCTCTCTCACTCTCCCTCTCTCCGTTACCGTGAGCACCTTCATCAGTCTGCTCTTTGTCTCTCTCTTTCTCACTCTCCCTCTCTCCGTTACCGTGAACCCCTGCATCGGTCTGCTCGTTGTCTCTCTTTTTGTCGCTCTCACTCTCTCCGTTACCGTAAACCCCTGCATCAGTCTGCTCTTTTTCTCTCTCTCTCTCACTCTCCCTCTCTCCGTTACCGTGAACCCCTGCATCAGTCTGCTCTTTGTCACTTTCTTTCTCGCTCTCCCCCTCTCCGTTTCCGTGAACCCCGGCATCAGTCTGCTCTCTGTCTCTCTCTGTCTCGCTCTCCCTATCTCCGTTACCGTGAACCCCTGCATCAGTCTGCTCTTTGTCTCTCTCTCTTTCTCACTCTCCCTCTCTGCGTTACCGTGAACCCCTGCATCAGTCTGCTCTTTGTCTCTCTCTTTCTCACTCTCCCTCTGTAACCGTGAACCCCTGCATCAGTCTGCTCTTTGTCTCTCTCTCTCACACTCTCCCTCTCTCTGTTACCGTGAACCCCTGCATCAGTCTGCTCTTTGTCTCTCTCTCTCTCACTCTCCCTCTCTCTGTTACCGTGAACCCCTGCATCGGTCTGCACTTTGTCTCTCTCTTTCTCACTCTCCCTCTCTCCGTTACCGTGAACCCCTGCATCAGTCTGCTCTTTGTCTCTCTCTCTCTCACTCTCCCTCTCTCCGTTACCTTGAACCCCTGCATCAGTCTGCTCTTTGTCTCTCTCTTTCTCGCTCTCCCTCTCTCCGTTACAGTGAACACCTGCATCAGTCTGCTCTTTGTCTCTCTCTTTCTCGCTCTCCCTCTCTCCGTTACCGTGAACCCCTGCATCAGTCTGCTCTTTGTCTCTCTCTCTCTCTCACTCTCCCTCTCTATGTTACCATGAACCGCTGCATCAGTCCGCTCTTTGTCTCGCTCTTTCTCCCTCTCCCTCTCTCCGTTACCGTGAACCCCTGCATCTGTCTCCTCTTTGTCTCTCTCTTTCTCGTTCTCCCTCTCTCCGTTACGGTGAAGCCCTGCATCAGTCTGCTCTTTGTCTCTCTCTCTCACTCTCCCTCTCTCCATTACCGTGAACACCTGCATCAGTCTGCTCTTTGTCTCTCTCTTTCTCACTCTCCCTCTCTCCGTTACCGTGAACCCCTGCATCAGTCTGCTCTTTGTCTCTCTCTTTCTCACTCTCCCTCTCTCTGTTACCGTGAAGCCCTGCATCAATCTGAAATTTGTCTCTCTCTTTCTCACTCTCCGTCTCTCCGTTACCATGAAGCCCTACATCAGTCTGCTCTTTGTCTCTCTCTTTCTCACTCTCCCTCTCTCCGTTACAGTGAACCCCTGCTTCAGTCTGCTCTCTGTATCTCTCTTTCTCGCTCTCCCTATCTCCGTTACCGTGAACCCCTGTATCACTCTGCTCTTTGTCTCTCTCTCTCTCACTCTTCTTCTCTCTGTTACCGTGAACAGCTGCATCAGTCTGCTCTTTGTCTCTCTCTCTCTCACTCTTCTTCTCTCTGTTACCGTGAACACCTGCATCAGTCTGCTCTTTGTATCTATCTTTCACACTCTCGCTCTCTCCGTAACCGTGAACCCTGCATCAGTCTGCTCTTTCTCTCTCTCTCTCTCACTCTCCCTCTCTCTGTTACCGTGAACCCCTGCATGAGTCTGCTCTCTGTCTCTCTCTTTCTCGCTCTCCCTATCTCCGTTACCGTGAACCCCTGCATCAGTCTGCTCTTTGTCTCTCTCTCTCACTCTCCCTCTCTCCGTTACCGTGAACCCTGCATCAGTCTGCTCTTTCTCTCTCTCTCTCTCACTCTCCCTCTCTCTGTTACCGTGAACCCCTGCATGAGTCTGCTCTCTGTCTCTCTCTTTCTCGCTCTCCCTATCTCCGTTACCGTGAACCCCTGCATCAGTCTGCTCTTTGTCTCTCTCTTTCTCACTCTCCCTCTCTCCTTAACCGTGAACCCCTGCATCAGTCTGCTCTTTGTCTCCCTCTCTCGCACTCTCCCTCTCTCTGTTACCGTGAACCCCTGCATCTGTCTGCACTTTGTCTCTCTCTTTCTCGCTCTCCCTCTCTCTGTTACCGTCAACCCCTGCATCAGTCTGCTCTTTCTCTATCTCTTTCTCGCTCTCCCTCTCTCCGTTACCGCGAACCCCTGCATCAGTCTGCTCTTTGTCTATCTCTCTCACTCTCCCTCTCTCTGTTACCGTAAACACCTGCATCAGTCTGCTCTTTCTCTCTCTCTCTCTCTCTCTCGCTCTCCCTCTCTCCGTTACCGTGAACCCCTGATTCAGTCTGCTCTTTGTCTCTCTCTGTCTCACTCTCCCACTCTCCATTACCGTGAACCCCTACGTTAGTCTGCTCTTTGCCTCTCTCTTTCTCTCTCTCCTTCTCTCCGTTACCGTGAACCCTTGCATCAGTCTGCTCTTTGTCTCTCTCTTTCTCACTCTACCTCTCTCCGGTACTGTGAACCCCTGCATCAGTCTGCTCTTTGTCTCTCTCTCTCGCACTCTCCCTCTCTCTGTTACCGTGAACCCCTGCATCTGTCTGCACTTTGTCTCTCTCTTTCTCGCTCTCCCTCTCTCTGTTACCGTCAACCCCTGCATCAGTCTGCTCTTTCTCTATCTCTTTCTCGCTCTCCCTCTCTCCGTTACCGCGAACCCCTGCATCAGTCTGCTCTTTGTCTCTCTCTCTCTCACTCTCCCTCTCTCTGTTACCGTAAACACCTGCATCAGTCTGCTCTTTCTCTCTCTCTCTCTCTCTCTCGCTCTCCCTCTCTCCGTTACCGTGAACCCCTGATTCAGTCTGATCTTTGTCTCTCTCTGTCTCACTCTCCCTCTCTCCATTACCGTGAACCCCTGCATTAGTCTGCTCTTTGTCTCTCTCTTTCTCACTCTCCCTCTCTCCGTTACCATGAACCCCTGCATCAGTCTGCTCTCTGTCTCTCTCTTTCTCACTCTCCCTCTCTCCATAACTGTGAACCCCTGCATCAGTCTGCTCTTTGTCTCTCTCTCTCTCACTCTCCCTCTCTCTGTTACCGTGAACCCCTGCATCGGTCTGCTCTTTGTCTCTCTCTTTCTCGCTCTCCCTCCCTCCGTTAACGTAAACCGCTGCATCGGTCAGCTCTTTGACTCTCTCTCTCTCTCTCACTCTCACTCTCTCCATTACCGTGAACACCTGCATCAGTCTGCTCTTTGTCTCTCTCTTTCTCACACTCTCTCTCTCTGCTACCGTGAACCCCTGCATCAGTCTGCTCTTTCTCTATCTCTTTCTCGCTCTCCCTCTCTCCGTTACCGCAAACCCCTGCATCAGTCTGCTCTTTGTCTCTCTCTCTCTCACTCTCCCTCTCTCTGTTACCGTAAACACCTGCATCAGTCTGCTCTTTCTCTCTCTCTCTCTCTCTCTCTCGCTCTCCCTCTCTCCGTTACCGTGAACACCCTGATTCAGTCTGATCTTTGTCTCTCTCTGTCTCACTCTCCCTCTCTCCATTACCGTGAACCCCTGCATTAGTCTGCTCTTTGCCTCTCTCTTTCTCTCTCTCCTCTCTGTTACCGTGAACCCCTGCATCAGTCTGCTCTTTGTCTCTCTCTTTCTCACTCTACCTCTCTCCTGTACTGTGAACCCATGCATCAGTCTGCTCTTTGTCTCTCTCTTTCTCACTCTCCCTCTCTCCGTTACCATGAACCCCTGCATCAGTCTGTTCTTTGACTCTCTCTTTCTCACTCTCCCTCTCTCCGTAACTGTGAACCCCTGCATCAGTCTGCTCTTTGTCTCTCTCTCTCTCACTCTCCCTCTCTCTGTTACCGTGAACCCCTGCATCGGTCTGCTCTTTGTCTCTCTCTTTCTCGCTCTCCCTCTCTCCGTTAACGTAAACCGCTGCATCGGTCAGCTCTTTGTCTCTCTCTCTCTCTCACTCTCACTCTCTCCATTACCGTGAACACCTGCATCAGTCTGCTCTTTGTCTCTCTCTTTCTCACACTCTCTCTCTCTGCTACCGTGAACCCCTGCATCAGTCTGCTCTTTGTCTCTCTCTTTCTCACTCTCCCTCTCTGAGTAACCGTGAACCCTGCATCAGTCTGCGCTTTGTCTCACTCTTTCTCACTCTCCCTCTCTCCGTTACCATGAACCCCTGCATCAGTCTGCTCTTTGTCTCTCTTTCTCACTCTTCCTCTCTCCTTTACCGTGAACCCCTGCATCAGTCTGCTCTTTGTCTCCCTCTTTCTCACACTCCCTCTCTCCGTTACCGTGAAACCCTGCATTTGTCTGCTCTTTGTCTCTCTCTCTCTCCATCTCCCTCTCTCCGTTACCGTGAACCCCTACATCAGACTGCTCTTTGCCTCTCTCTTTCTCTCTCTCCTTCTCTCCGTTATCGTGAACCCCTGCATCAGTCTGCTCTTTGTCTCTCTCTTTCTCACTCTCCCTCTCTGCGTTACCGTGAACCCCGGCATCAGTCTGCTCTCTGTCTCTATCTGTCTCGCTCTCCCTATCTCCGTTACCGTGAACCCCTGCATCAGTCTGCTCTTTGTCTCTCTCTCACTCTCCTTCTCTCCGTTACCGTGAACCCCTGCATCAGTCTGCTCTTTGTCTCTCTCTCTTTCTCACTCTCCCTCTCTCCGTTACCGTGAACCCCTGCATCGGTCTGCTCTTTGTCTCTCTCTCTTTTTCGCTCTCCCTATCTCCGTTACCGTAAACCTCTGCTTCAGTCTGCTCTTTGTCTCTCTCTCTCTCACTCTCCCTCTCTCTGTTACTGTGAACACCTGCATCAATCTGCTCATTGTCTCTCTGTTTCTCACTCTCCCTTTGTCCGTTACAGTGAACCCCTGCATCAGTCTGCTCTTTGTCTCTCTCTTTCTCACTCTCCCTCTCTCCGTTACCGTGAACCCCTGCATTAGTCTGCTCTTTGCCTCTCTCTTTCTCTCTCTCCTTCTCTCCGTTACCGTGAACCCCTGCATCAGTCTGCTCTTTGTCTCTCTCTTACTCACTCTCTCTCTCCGTTACCGTGAACACCTGCATCAGTCTGCTCTTTGACTCTCTCTTTCTCACTCTCCCTCTCTCTGTTACCGTGAAACCCTGCATCAATCTGCTCTTTGTCACTCTCTTTCTCACTCTCCCTCTCTCCGTTACCGTGAACCCCTGCATTAGTCTGCTCTTTGTCTCTCTCTTTCTCACTCTCCCTCTCTCCGTTACCGCGAACCCCTGCATCAGTCTGCTCTTTGCCTCTCTCTTTCTCTCTCTCCTTCTCTCCGTTACCGTGAACCCCTGCATCAGTCTGCTCTTTGTCTCTCTCTTACTCACTCTCTCTCTCCGTTACCGTGAACACCTGCATCAGTCTGCTCTTTGACTCTCTCTTTCTCACTCTCCCTCTCTCTGTTACCGCGAACCCCTGCATCACTCTGCTCTTTGTCTCTCTCTCTCTCACTCTTCTTCTCTCTGTTACCGTGAACAGCTGCATCAGTCTGCTCTTTGTCTCTCTCTCTCTCACTCTTCTTCTCTCTGTTACCGTGAACACCTGCATCAGTCTGCTCTTTGTATCTATCTTTCACACTCTCCCTCTCTCTGTAACCATGAACCCCTGCATCAGTCTGCTCTTTGTCTCTCGCTCTCACACTCTCCCTCTCTCCGTTACCGTGAACCCCTGCATCAGTCTGCTCTTTGTCTCTCTCTTTCTCACTCTCCCTCTGTAACCGTGAAACCCTGCATTTGTCTGCTCTTTGTCTCTCTCTCTCTCCCTCTCCCTCTCTCCGTTACCGTGAACCCCTACATCAGACTGCTCTTTGCCTCTCTCTTTCTCTCTCTCCTTCTCTCCGTTATCGTGAACCCCTGCATCAGTCTGCTCTTTGTCTCTCTCTTTCTCACTCTCCCTCTCTGCGTTACCGTGAACCCCGGCATCAGTCTGCTCTCTGTCTCTATCTGTCTCGCTCTCCCTATCTCCGTTACCGTGAACCCCTGCATCAGTCTGCTCTTTGTCTCTCTCTCTCACTCTCCTTCTCTCCGTTACCGTGAACCCCTGCATCAGTCTGCTCTTTGTCTCTCTCTCTTTCTCACTCTCCCTCTCTCCGTTACCGTGAACCCCTGCATCGGTCTGCTCTTTGTCTCTCTCTCTTTTTCGCTCTCCCTATCTCCGTTACCGTAAACCTCTGCTTCAGTCTGCTCTTTGTCTCTCTCTCTCTCACTCTCCCTCTCTCTGTTACCGTGAACACCTGCATCAATCTGCTCATTGTCTCTCTGTTTCTCACTCTCCCTTTGTCCGTTACAGTGAACCCCTGCATCAGTCTGCTCTTTGTCTCTCTCTTTCTCACTCTCCCTCTCTCCGTTACCGTGAACCCCTGCATTAGTCTGCTCTTTGCCTCTCTCTTTCTCTCTCTCCTTCTCTCCGTTACCGTGAACCCCTGCATCAGTCTGCTCTTTGTCTCTCTCTTACTCACTCTCTCTCTCCGTTACCGTGAACACCTGCATCAGTCTGCTCTTTGACTCTCTCTTTCTCACTCTCCCTCTCTCTGTTACCGTGAAACCCTGCATCAATCTGCTCTTTGTCACTCTCTTTCTCACTCTCCCTCTCTCCGTTACCGTGAACCCCTGCATTAGTCTGCTCTTTGTCTCTCTCTTTCTCACTCTCCCTCTCTCCGTTACCGCGAACCCCTGCATCAGTCTGCTCTTTGTCTTTCTCTCTTTCTCGCTCTCCCTCTCTCCGTTTCCGTGAACCCCTACATCAGTATGCTCTTTGTTTCTCTCTCTCTCACTCTCCCTCTCTCCGTTACCGTGAGCACCTTCATCAGTCTGCTCTTTGTCTCTCTCTTTCTCACTCTCCCTCTCTCTGTTACCGTGAACCCCTGAATCGGTCTGCTCGTTGTCTCTCTTTTTGTCGCTCTCACTCTCTCCGTTACCGTAAACCCCTGCATCAGTCTGCTCTTTTTCTCTCTCTCTCTCACTCTCCCTCTCTCCGTTACCGTGAACCCCTGCATCAGTCTGCTCTCTGTCACTTTCTTTCTCGCTCTCCCCCTCTCCGTTTCCGTGAACCCCGGCATCAGTCTGCTCTCTGTCTCTCTCTGTCTCGCTCTCCCTATCTCCATTACCGTGAACCCCTGCATCAGTCTGCTCTTTGTCTCTCTCTCTTTCTCACTCTCCCTCTCTCTGTTACCGTGAACCCCTGCATCAGTCTGCTCTTTGTCTCACTCTTTCTCACTCTCCCTCTGTAACCATGAACCCCTGCATCAGTCTGCTCTTTGTCTCACTCTTTCTCACTCTCCCTCTGTAACCGTGAACCCCTGCATCAGTCTGCGCTTTGTCTCTCTCTCTCACACTCTCCCTCTCTCTGTTACAGTGAACCCCTGCATCGGTCTGCTCTTTGTCTCTCTCTTTCTCACTCTCCCTCTCTCTGTAACCGTGAACCCCTACATCAGTCTGCTCTTTGTCTCTCTCTCTCTCACTCTCCCTCTCTCTGTTACCGTGAACCCCTGCATCGGTCTGCACTTTGTCTCTCTCTTTCTCACTCTCCCTCTCTCCGTTACCGTGAACCCCTGCATCAGTCTGCTCTTTGTCTCTCTCTCTCTCACTCTCCCTCTCTCCGTTACCTTGAACCCCTGCATCAGTCTGCTCTTTGTCTCTCTCTTTCTCGCTCTCCCTCTCTCCGTTACAGTGAACACCTGCATCAGTCTGCTCTTTGTCTCTCTCTTTCTCGCTCTCCCTCTCTCCGTTACCGTGAACCCCTGCATCAGTCTGCTCTTTGTCTCTCTCTCTCTCTCACTCTCCCTCTCTATGTTACCATGAACCGCTGCATCAGTCCGCTCTTTGTCTCGCTCTTTCTCCCTCTCCCTCTCTCCGTTACCGTGAACCCCTGCATCTGTCTCCTCTTTGTCTCTCTCTTTCTCGTTCTCCCTCTCTCCGTTACGGTGAAGCCCTGCATCAGTCTGCTCTTTGTCTCTCTCTCTCACTGTCCCTCTCTCCATTACCGTGAACACCTGCATCAGTCTGCTCTTTGTCTCTCTCTTTCTCACTCTCCCTCTCTCCGTTACCGTGAACCCCTGCATCAGTCTGCTCTTTGTCTCTCTCTTTCTCACTCTCCCTCTCTCTGTTACCGTGAAGCCCTGCATCAATCTGAAATTTGTCTCTCTCTTTCTCACTCTCCGTCTCTCCGTTACCATGAAGCCCTACATCAGTCTGCTCTTTGTCTCTCTCTTTCTCACTCTCCCTCTCTCCGTTACAGTGAACCCCTGCTTCAGTCTGCTCTCTGTATCTCTCTTTCTCGCTCTCCCTATCTCCGTTACCGTGAACCCCTGTATCACTCTGCTCTTTGTCTCTCTCTCTCTCACTCTTCTTCTCTCTGTTACCGTGAACAGCTGCATCAGTCTGCTCTTTGTCTCTCTCTCTCTCACTCTTCTTCTCTCTGTTACCGTGAACACCTGCATCAGTCTGCTCTTTGTATCTATCTTTCACACTCTCCCTCTCTCTGTAACCATGAACCCCTGCATCAGTCTGCTCTTTGTCTCTCGCTCTCACACTCTCCCTCTCTCCGTTACCGTGAACCCCTGCATCAGTCTGCTCTTTGTCTCTCTCTTTCTCACTCTCCCTCTGTAACCGTGAACCCCTGCATCAGTCTGCTCTTTGTCTCTCTCTCTCACACTCTCCCTCTCTCTGTTACCGTGAACCCCTGCATCGGTCTGCTCTTTGTCTCTCTCTTTCTCACTCTCCCTCTCTCTGTAACCGTGAACCCCTGCATCAGTCTGCTCTTTGTCTCTCTCTCTCTCACTCTCCCTCTCTCTGTTACCGTGAACCCCTGCATCGGTCTGCACTTTGTCTCTCTCTTTCTCACTCTCCCTCTCTCCGTTACCGTGAACCCCTGCATCAGTCTGCTCTTTGTCTCTCTCTCTCTCACTCTCCCTCTCTCCGTTACCGTGAACCCCTGCATCAGTCTGCTCTTTGTCTCTCTCTTTCTCGCTCTCCCTCTCTCCGTTACAGTGAACACCTGCATCAGTCTGCTCTTTGTCTCTCTCTTTCTCGCTCTCCCTCTCTCCGTTACCGTGAACCCCTGCATCAGTCTGCTCTTTGTCTCTCTCTCTCTCTCACTCTCCCTCTCTCTGTTACCGTGAACCGCTGCATCAGTCCGCTCTTTGTCTCGCTCTTTCTCCCTCTCCCTCTCTCCGTTACCGTGAACCCCTGCATCTGTCTCCTCTTTGTCTCTCTCTTTCTCGTTCTCCCTCTCTCCGTTACGGTGAAGCCCTGCATCAGTCTGCTCTTTGTCTCTCTCTCTCACTCTCCCTCTCTCCATTACCGTGAACACCTGCATCAGTCTGCTCTTTGTCTCTCTCTTTCTCACTCTCCCTCTCTCCGTTACCGTGAACCCCTGCATCAGTCTGCTCTTTGTCTCTCTCTTTCTCACTCTCCCTCTCTCTGTTACCGTGAAGCCCTGCATCAATCTGAAATTTGTCTCTCTCTTTCTCACTCTCCGTCTCTCCGTTACCATGAAGCCCTACATCAGTCTGCTCTTTGTCTCTCTCTTTCTCACTCTCCCTCTCTCCGTTACAGTGAACCCCTGCTTCAGTCTGCTCTCTGTATCTCTCTTTCTCGCTCTCCCTATCTCCGTTACCGTGAACCCCTGTATCACTCTGCTCTTTGTCTCTCGCTCTCTCACTCTTCTTCTCTCTGTTACCGTGAACACCTGCATCAGTCTGCTCTTTGTCTCTCTCTCTCTCACTCTTCTTCTCTCTGTTACCGTGAACACCTGCATCAGTCTGCTCTTTGTATCTATCTTTCAAACTCTCGCTCTCTCCGTAACCGTGAACCCTGCATCAGTCTGCTCTTTCTCTCTCTCTCTCTCACTCTCCCTCTCTCTGTTACCGTGAACCCCTGCATGAGTCTGCTCTCTGTCTCTCTCTTTCTCGCTCTCCCTATCTCCGTTACCGTGAACCCCTGCATCAGTCTGCTCTTTGTCTCTCTCTCTCACTCTCCTTCTCTCCGTTACCGTGAACCCCTGCATCAGTCTGCTCTTTGTCTCTCTCTCTCTCACTCTCCCTCTCTCTGTTACCGTGAACCCCTGCATCAGTCTGCTCTTTGTCTCTCTCTTTATCACTATCCGTCTCTCCGTTACCGTGAACCCCTGCATCAGTCTGCTCTTTGTCTCACTCTTTCTCACTCTCCCTCTCTCCGTTACCGTGAACCCCTGCATCAGTCTGCTCTTTGTCTCTCTCTCTCTCATTCTCCCTCTCTCCGTTACCTTGAACCCCTGCATCAGTCTGCTCTTTGTCTCTCTCTTTCTCGCTCTCCCTCTCTCCGTTACAGTGAACACCTGCATCAGTCTGCTCTTTGTCTCTCTCTTTCTCGCTCTCCCTCTCTCCGTTACCGTGAACCCCTGCATCAGTCTGCTCTTTGTCTCTCTCTCTCTCTCACTCTCCCTCTCTATGTTACCATGAACCGCTGCATCAGTCCGCTCTTTGTCTCGCTCTTTCTCCCTCTCCCTCTCTCCGTTACCGTGAACCCCTGCATCTGTCTCCTCTTTGTCTCTCTCTTTCTCGTTCTCCCTCTCTCCGTTACGGTGAAGCCCTGCATCAGTCTGCTCTTTGTCTCTCTCTCTCACTGTCCCTCTCTCCATTACCGTGAACACCTGCATCAGTCTGCTCTTTGTCTCTCTCTTTCTCGCTCTCCCTGTCTCCGTTACCGTGAAGCCCTGCATCAGTCTGCTCTTTGTCTCTCTCTCTCTCACTCTCCCTCTCTCAGTTACCGTGAACCCCTGCATCAGTCTGCTCTTTGTCTCTCTCTTTCTCACTCTCCCTCTCTCTGTTACCGTGAAGCCCTGCATCAATCTGAAATTTGTCTCTCTCTTTCTCACTCTCCGTCTCTCCGTTACCATGAAGCCCTACATCAGTCTGCTCTTTGTCTCTCTCTTTCTCACTCTCCCTCTCTCCGTTACAGTGAACCCCTGCTTCAGTCTGCTCTCTGTATCTTTCTTTCTCGCTCTCCCTATCTCCGTTACCGTGAACCCCTGTATCACTCTGCTCTTTGTCTCTCTCTCTCTCACTCTTCTTCTCTCTGTTACCGTGAACAGCTGCATCAGTCTGCTCTTTGTCTCTCTCTCTCTCACTCTTCTTCTCTCTGTTACCGTGAACACCTGCATCAGTCTGCTCTTTGTATCTATCTTTCACACTCTCCCTCTCTCTGTAACCATGAACCCCTGCATCAGTCTGCTCTTTGTCTCTCGCTCTCACACTCTCCCTCTCTCCGTTACCGTGAACCCCTGCATCAGTCTGCTCTTTGTCTCTCTCTTTCTCACTCTCCCTCTGTAACCGTGAAACCCTGCATTTGTCTGCTCTTTGTCTCTCTCTCTCTCCCTCTCCCTCTCTCCGTTACCGTGAACCCCTACATCAGACTGCTCTTTGCCTCTCTCTTTCTCTCTCTCCTTCTCTCCGTTATCGTGAACCCCTGCATCAGTCTGCTCTTTGTCTCTCTCTTTCTCACTCTCCCTCTCTGCGTTACCGTGAACCCCGGCATCAGTCTGCTCTCTGTCTCTATCTGTCTCGCTCTCCCTATCTCCGTTACCGTGAACCCCTGCATCAGTCTGCTCTTTGTCTCTCTCTCTCACTCTCCTTCTCTCCGTTACCGTGAACCCCTGCATCAGTCTGCTCTTTGTCTCTCTCTCTTTCTCACTCTCCCTCTCTCCGTTACCGTGAACCCCTGCATCGGTCTGCTCTTTGTCTCTCTCTCTTTTTCGCTCTCCCTATCTCCGTTACCGTAAACCTCTGCTTCAGTCTGCTCTTTGTCTCTCTCTCTCTCACTCTCCCTCTCTCTGTTACCGTGAACACCTGCATCAATCTGCTCATTGTCTCTCTGTTTCTCACTCTCCCTTTGTCCGTTACAGTGAACCCCTGCATCAGTCTGCTCTTTGTCTCTCTCTTTCTCACTCTCCCTCTCTCCGTTACCGTGAACCCCTGCATTAGTCTGCTCTTTGCCTCTCTCTTTCTCTCTCTCCTTCTCTCCGTTACCGTGAACCCCTGCATCAGTCTGCTCTTTGTCTCTCTCTTACTCACTCTCTCTCTCCGTTACCGTGAACACCTGCATCAGTCTGCTCTTTGACTCTCTCTTTCTCACTCTCCCTCTCTCTGTTACCGTGAAACCCTGCATCAATCTGCTCTTTGTCACTCTCTTTCTCACTCTCCCTCTCTCCGTTACCGTGAACCCCTGCATTAGTCTGCTCTTTGTCTCTCTCTTTCTCACTCTCCCTCTCTCCGTTACCGCGAACCCCTGCATCAGTCTGCTCTTTGTCTTTCTCTCTTTCTCGCTCTCCCTCTCTCCGTTTCCGTGAACCCCTACATCAGTATGCTCTTTGTTTCTCTCTCTCTCACTCTCCCTCTCTCCGTTACCGTGAGCACCTTCATCAGTCTGCTCTTTGTCTCTCTCTTTCTCACTCTCCCTCTCTCTGTTACCGTGAACCCCTGAATCGGTCTGCTCGTTGTCTCTCTTTTTGTCGCTCTCACTCTCTCCGTTACCGTAAACCCCTGCATCAGTCTGCTCTTTTTCTCTCTCTCTCTCACTCTCCCTCTCTCCGTTACCGTGAACCCCTGCATCAGTCTGCTCTCTGTCACTTTCTTTCTCGCTCTCCCCCTCTCCGTTTCCGTGAACCCCGGCATCAGTCTGCTCTCTGTCTCTCTCTGTCTCGCTCTCCCTATCTCCATTACCGTGAACCCCTGCATCAGTCTGCTCTTTGTCTCTCTCTCTTTCTCACTCTCCCTCTCTCTGTTACCGTGAACCCCTGCATCAGTCTCCTCTTTGTCTCTCTCTCTCACACTCTCCCTCTCTCTGTTACAGTGAACCCCTGCATCGGTCTGCTCTTTGTCTCTCTCTTTCTCACTCTCCCTCTCTCTGTAACCGTGAACCCCTACATCAGTCTGCTCTTTGTCTCTCTCTCTCTCACTCTCCCTCTCTCTGTTACCGTGAACCCCTGCATCGGTCTGCACTTTGTCTCTCTCTTTCTCACTCTCCCTCTCTCCGTTACCGTGAACCCCTGCATCAGTCTGCTCTTTGTCTCTCTCTCTCTCACTCTCCCTCTCTCCGTTACCTTGAACCCCTGCATCAGTCTGCTCTTTGTCTCTCTCTTTCTCGCTCTCCCTCTCTCCGTTACAGTGAACACCTGCATCAGTCTGCTCTTTGTCTCTCTCTTTCTCGCTCTCCCTCTCTCCGTTACCGTGAACCCCTGCATCAGTCTGCTCTTTGTCTCTCTCTCTCTCTCACTCTCCCTCTCTATGTTACCATGAACCGCTGCATCAGTCCGCTCTTTGTCTCGCTCTTTCTCCCTCTCCCTCTCTCCGTTACCGTGAACCCCTGCATCTGTCTCCTCTTTGTCTCTCTCTTTCTCGTTCTCCCTCTCTCCGTTACGGTGAAGCCCTGCATCAGTCTGCTCTTTGTCTCTCTCTCTCACTGTCCCTCTCTCCATTACCGTGAACACCTGCATCAGTCTGCTCTTTGTCTCTCTCTTTCTCACTCTCCCTCTCTCCGTTACCGTGAACCCCTGCATCAGTCTGCTCTTTGTCTCTCTCTTTCTCACTCTCCCTCTCTCTGTTACCGTGAAGCCCTGCATCAATCTGAAATTTGTCTCTCTCTTTCTCACTCTCCGTCTCTCCGTTACCATGAAGCCCTACATCAGTCTGCTCTTTGTCTCTCTCTTTCTCACTCTCCCTCTCTCCGTTACAGTGAACCCCTGCTTCAGTCTGCTCTCTGTATCTCTCTTTCTCGCTCTCCCTATCTCCGTTACCGTGAACCCCTGTATCACTCTGCTCTTTGTCTCTCTCTCTCTCACTCTTCTTCTCTCTGTTACCGTGAACAGCTGCATCAGTCTGCTCTTTGTCTCTCTCTCTCTCACTCTTCTTCTCTCTGTTACCGTGAACACCTGCATCAGTCTGCTCTTTGTATCTATCTTTCACACTCTCCCTCTCTCTGTAACCATGAACCCCTGCATCAGTCTGCTCTTTGTCTCTCGCTCTCACACTCTCCCTCTCTCCGTTACCGTGAACCCCTGCATCAGTCTGCTCTTTGTCTCTCTCTTTCTCACTCTCCCTCTGTAACCGTGAACCCCTGCATCAGTCTGCTCTTTGTCTCTCTCTCTCACACTCTCCCTCTCTCTGTTACCGTGAACCCCTGCATCGGTCTGCTCTTTGTCTCTCTCTTTCTCACTCTCCCTCTCTCTGTAACCGTGAACCCCTGCATCAGTCTGCTCTTTGTCTCTCTCTCTCTCACTCTCCCTCTCTCTGTTACCGTGAACCCCTGCATCGGTCTGCACTTTGTCTCTCTCTTTCTCACTCTCCCTCTCTCCGTTACCGTGAACCCCTGCATCAGTCTGCTCTTTGTCTCTCTCTCTCTCACTCTCCCTCTCTCCGTTACCGTGAACCCCTGCATCAGTCTGCTCTTTGTCTCTCTCTTTCTCGCTCTCCCTCTCTCCGTTACAGTGAACACCTGCATCAGTCTGCTCTTTGTCTCTCTCTTTCTCGCTCTCCCTCTCTCCGTTACCGTGAACCCCTGCATCAGTCTGCTCTTTGTCTCTCTCTCTCTCTCACTCTCCCTCTCTCTGTTACCGTGAACCGCTGCATCAGTCCGCTCTTTGTCTCGCTCTTTCTCCCTCTCCCTCTCTCCGTTACCGTGAACCCCTGCATCTGTCTCCTCTTTGTCTCTCTCTTTCTCGTTCTCCCTCTCTCCGTTACGGTGAAGCCCTGCATCAGTCTGCTCTTTGTCTCTCTCTCTCACTCTCCCTCTCTCCATTACCGTGAACACCTGCATCAGTCTGCTCTTTGTCTCTCTCTTTCTCACTCTCCCTCTCTCCGTTACCGTGAACCCCTGCATCAGTCTGCTCTTTGTCTCTCTCTTTCTCACTCTCCCTCTCTCTGTTACCGTGAAGCCCTGCATCAATCTGAAATTTGTCTCTCTCTTTCTCACTCTCCGTCTCTCCGTTACCATGAAGCCCTACATCAGTCTGCTCTTTGTCTCTCTCTTTCTCACTCTCCCTCTCTCCGTTACAGTGAACCCCTGCTTCAGTCTGCTCTCTGTATCTCTCTTTCTCGCTCTCCCTATCTCCGTTACCGTGAACCCCTGTATCACTCTGCTCTTTGTCTCTCGCTCTCTCACTCTTCTTCTCTCTGTTACCGTGAACACCTGCATCAGTCTGCTCTTTGTCTCTCTCTCTCTCACTCTTCTTCTCTCTGTTACCGTGAACACCTGCATCAGTCTGCTCTTTGTATCTATCTTTCAAACTCTCGCTCTCTCCGTAACCGTGAACCCTGCATCAGTCTGCTCTTTCTCTCTCTCTCTCTCACTCTCCCTCTCTCTGTTACCGTGAACCCCTGCATGAGTCTGCTCTCTGTCTCTCTCTTTCTCGCTCTCCCTATCTCCGTTACCGTGAACCCCTGCATCAGTCTGCTCTTTGTCTCTCTCTCTCACTCTCCTTCTCTCCGTTACCGTGAACCCCTGCATCAGTCTGCTCTTTGTCTCTCTCTCTCTCACTCTCCCTCTCTCTGTTACCGTGAACCCCTGCATCAGTCTGCTCTTTGTCTCTCTCTTTATCACTATCCGTCTCTCCGTTACCGTGAACCCCCGCATCAGTCTGCTCTTTGTCTCACTCTTTCTCACTCTCCCTATCTCCGTTAACATGAACCCTTGTATCAGTCTGCTCTCAGTCTCTCTCTTTCTCACTCTCCCTCTCTATGTTACTGTGAACCCCTGCATCAGTACGCTCTTTATCTCTCTCTTTCTCAGTCTCCCTTTCTCAGTTACCGAGAACAGCTGCATCAGTCTGCTCTTTGACTCTCTCTTTCTCACTCTCCCTCTCTCTGTTACCGTGAAACCCTGCATCAATCTGCTCTTTGTCACTCTCTTTCTCACTCTCCCTCTCTCCGTTACCGTGAACCCCTGCATTAGTCTGCTCTTTGTCTCTCTCTTTCTCACTCTCCCTCTCTCCGTTACCGCGAACCCCTGCATCAGTCTGCTCTTTGTCTTTCTCTCTTTCTCGCTCTCCCTCTCTCCGTTTCCGTGAACCCCTACATCAGTATGCTCTTTGTTTCTCTCTCTCTCACTCTCCCTCTCTCCGTTACCGTGAGCACCTTCATCAGTCTGCTCTTTGTCTCTCTCTTTCTCACTCTCCCTCTCTCCGTTACCGTGAACCCCTGCATCGGTCTGCTCGTTGTCTCTCTTTTTGTCGCTCTCACTCTCTCCGTTACCGTAAACCCCTGCATCAGTCTGCTCTTTTTCTCTCTCTCTCTCACTCTCCCTCTCTCCGTTACCGTGAACCCCTGCATCAGTCTGCTCTTTGTCACTTTCTTTCTCGCTCTCCCCCTCTCCGTTTCCGTGAACCCCGGCATCAGTCTGCTCTCTGTCTCTCTCTGTCTCGCTCTCCCTATCTCCGTTACCGTGAACCCCTGCATCAGTCTGCTCTTTGTCTCTCTCTCTTTCTCACTCTCCCTCTCTGCGTTACCGTGAACCCCTGCATCAGTCTGCTCTTTGTCTCTCTCTTTCTCACTCTCCCTCTGTAACCGTGAACCCCTGCATCAGTCTGCTCTTTGTCTCTCTCTCTCACACTCTCCCTCTCTCTGTTACCGTGAACCCCTGCATCGGTCTGCTCTTTGTCTCTCTCTTTCTCACTCTCCCTCTCTCTGTAACCGTGAACCCCTGCATCAGTCTGCTCTTTGTCTCTCTCTCTCTCACTCTCCCTCTCTCTGTTACCGTGAACCCCTGCATCGGTCTGCACTTTGTCTCTCTCTTTCTCACTCTCCCTCTCTCCGTTACCGTGAACCCCTGCATCAGTCTGCTCTTTGTCTCTCTCTCTCTCACTCTCCCTCTCTCCGTTACCTTGAACCCCTGCATCAGTCTGCTCTTTGTCTCTCTCTTTCTCGCTCTCCCTCTCTCCGTTACAGTGAACACCTGCATCAGTCTGCTCTTTGTCTCTCTCTTTCTCGCTCTCCCTCTCTCCGTTACCGTGAACCCCTGCATCAGTCTGCTCTTTGTCTCTCTCTCTCTCTCACTCTCCCTCTCTATGTTACCATGAACCGCTGCATCAGTCCGCTCTTTGTCTCGCTCTTTCTCCCTCTCCCTCTCTCCGTTACCGTGAACCCCTGCATCTGTCTCCTCTTTGTCTCTCTCTTTCTCGTTCTCCCTCTCTCCGTTACGGTGAAGCCCTGCATCAGTCTGCTCTTTGTCTCTCTCTCTCACTCTCCCTCTCTCCATTACCGTGAACACCTGCATCAGTCTGCTCTTTGTCTCTCTCTTTCTCACTCTCCCTCTCTCCGTTACCGTGAACCCCTGCATCAGTCTGCTCTTTGTCTCTCTCTTTCTCACTCTCCCTCTCTCTGTTACCGTGAAGCCCTGCATCAATCTGAAATTTGTCTCTCTCTTTCTCACTCTCCGTCTCTCCGTTACCATGAAGCCCTACATAAGTCTGCTCTTTGTCTCTCTCTTTCTCACTCTCCCTCTCTCCGTTACAGTGAACCCCTGCTTCAGTCTGCTCTCTGTATCTCTCTTTCTCGCTCTCCCTATCTCCGTTACCGTGAACCCCTGTATCACTCTGCTCTTTGTCTCTCTCTCTCTCACTCTTCTTCTCTCTGTTACCGTGAACAGCTGCATCAGTCTGCTCTTTGTCTCTCTCTCTCTCACTCTTCTTCTCTCTGTTACCGTGAACACCTGCATCAGTCTGCTCTTTGTATCTATCTTTCACACTCTCGCTCTCTCCGTAACCGTGAACCCTGCATCAGTCTGCTCTTTCTCTCTCTCTCTCTCACTCTCCCTCTCTCTGTTACCGTGAACCCCTGCATGAGTATGCTCTCTGTCTCTCTCTTTCTCGCTCTCCCTATCTCCGTTACCGTGAACCCCTGCATCAGTCTGCTCTTTGTCTCTCTCTCTCACTCTCCCTCTCTCCGTTACCGTGAACCCTGCATCAGTCTGCTCTTTCTCTCTCTCTCTCTCACTCTCCCTCTCTCTGTTACCGTGAACCCCTGCATGAGTCTGCTCTCTGTCTCTCTCTTTCTCGCTCTCCCTATCTCCGTTACCGTGAACCCCTGCATCAGTCTGCTCTTTGTCTCTCTCTTTCTCACTCTCCCTCTCTCCTTAACCGTGAACCCCTGCATCAGTCTGCTCTTTGTCTCCCTCTCTCGCACTCTCCCTCTCTCTGTTACCGTGAACCCCTGCATCTGTCTGCACTTTGTCTCTCTCTTTCTCGCTCTCCCTCTCTCTGTTACCGTCAACCCCTGCATCAGTCTGCTCTTTCTCTATCTCTTTCTCGCTCTCCCTCTCTCCGTTACCGCGAACCCCTGCATCAGTCTGCTCTTTGTCTATCTCTCTCACTCTCCCTCTCTCTGTTACCGTAAACACCTGCATCAGTCTGCTCTTTCTCTCTCTCTCTCTCTCTCTCGCTCTCCCTCTCTCCGTTACCGTGAACCCCTGATTCAGTCTGCTCTTTGTCTCTCTCTGTCTCACTCTCCCACTCTCCATTACCGTGAACCCCTACGTTAGTCTGCTCTTTGCCTCTCTCTTTCTCTCTCTCCTTCTCTCCGTTACCGTGAACCCCTGCATCAGTCTGCTCTTTGTCTCTCTCTTTCTCACTCTACCTCTCTCCGGTACTGTGAACCCCTGCATCAGTCTGCTCTTTGTCTCTCTCTCTCGCACTCTCCCTCTCTCTGTTACCGTGAACCCCTGCATCTGTCTGCACTTTGTCTCTCTCTTTCTCGCTCTCCCTCTCTCTGTTACCGTCAACCCCTGCATCAGTCTGCTCTTTCTCTATCTCTTTCTCGCTCTCCCTCTCTCCGTTACCGCGAACCCCTGCATCAGTCTGCTCTTTGTCTCTCTCTCTCTCACTCTCCCTCTCTCTGTTACCGTAAACACCTGCATCAGTCTGCTCTTTCTCTCTCTCTCTCTCTCTCTCGCTCTCCCTCTCTCCGTTACCGTGAACCCCTGATTCAGTCTGATCTTTGTCTCTCTCTGTCTCACTCTCCCTCTCTCCATTACCGTGAACCCCTGCATTAGTCTGCTCTTTGTCTCTCTCTTTCTCACTCTCCCTCTCTCCGTTACCATGAACCCCTGCATCAGTCTGCTCTCTGTCTCTCTCTTTCTCACTCTCCCTCTCTGCATAACTGTGAACCCCTGCATCAGTCTGCTCTTTCTCTCTCTCTCTCACTCTCCCTCTCTCTGTTACCGTGAACCCCTGCATCGGTCTGCTCTTTGTCTCTCTCTTTCTCGCTCTCCCTCTCTCCGTTAACGTAAACCGCTGCATCGGTCAGCTCTTTGACTCTCTCTCTCTCTCTCACTCTCACTCTCTCCATTACCGTGAACACCTGCATCAGTCTGCTCTTTGTCTCTCTCTTTCTCACACTCTCTCTCTCTGCTACCGTGAACCCCTGCATCAGTCTGCTCTTTCTCTATCTCTTTCTCGCTCTCCCTCTCTCCGTTACCGCGAACCCCTGCATCAGTCTGCTCTTTGTCTCTCTCTCTCTCACTCTCCCTCTCTCTGTTACCGTAAACACCTGCATCAGTCTGCTCTTTCTCTCTCTCTCTCTCTCTCTCTCGCTCTCCCTCTCTCCGTTACCGTGAACACCCTGATTCAGTCTGATCTTTGTCTCTCTCTGTCTCACTCTCCCTCTCTCCATTACCGTGAACCCCTGCATTAGTCTGCTCTTTGCCTCTCTCTTTCTCTCTCTCCTCTCTGTTACCGTGAACCCCTGCATCAGTCTGCTCTTTGTCTCTCTCTTTCTCACTCTACCTCTCTCCTGTACTGTGAACCCATGCATCAGTCTGCTCTTTGTCTCTCTCTTTCTCACTCTCCCTCTCTCCATTACCATGAACCCCTGCATCAGTCTGTTCTTTGACTCTCTCTTTCTCACTCTCCCTCTCTCCGTAACTGTGAACCCCTGCATCAGTCTGCTCTTTGTCTCTCTCTCTCTCACTCTCCCTCTCTCTGTTACCGTGAACCCCTGCATCGGTCTGCTCTTTGTCTCTCTCTTTCTCGCTCTCCCTCTCTCCGTTAACGTAAACCGCTGCATCGGTCAGCTCTTTGTCTCTCTCTCTCTCTCACTCTCACTCTCTCCATTACCGTGAACACCTGCATCAGTCTGCTCTTTGTCTCTCTCTTTCTCACACTCTCTCTCTCTGCTACCGTGAACCCCTGCATCAGTCTGCTCTTTGTCTCTCTCTTTCTCACTCTCCCTCTCTGAGTAACCGTGAACCCTGCATCAGTCTGCGCTTTGTCTCACTCTTTCTCACTCTCCCTCTCTCCGTTACCATGAACCCCTGCATCAGTCTGCTCTTTGTCTCTCTTTCTCACTCTTCCTCTCTCCTTTACCGTGAACCCCTGCATCAGTCTGCTCTTTGTCTCCCTCTTTCTCACACTCCCTCTCTCCGTTACCGTGAAACCCTGCATTTGTCTGCTCTTGGTCTCTCTCTCTCTCCCTCTCCCTCTCTCCGTTACCGTGAACCCCTACATCAGACTGCTCTTTGCCTCTCTCTTTCTCTCTCTCCTTCTCTCCGTTATCGTGAACCCCTGCATCAGTCTGCTCTTTGTCTCTCTCTTTCTCACTCTCCCTCTCTGCGTTACCGTGAACCCCGGCATCAGTCTGCTCTCTGTCTCTATCTGTCTCGCTCTCCCTATCTCCGTTACCGTGAACCCCTGCATCAGTCTGCTCTTTGTCTCTCTCTCTCACTCTCCTTCTCTCCGTTACCGTGAACCCCTGCATCAGTCTGCTCTTTGTCTCTCTCTCTTTCTCACTCTCCCTCTCTCCGTTACCGTGAACCCCTGCATCGGTCTGCTCTTTGTCTCTCTCTCTTTTTCGCTCTCCCTATCTCCGTTACCGTAAACCTCTGCTTCAGTCTGCTCTTTGTCTCTCTCTCTCTCACTCTCCCTCTCTCTGTTACCGTGAACACCTGCATCAATCTGCTCATTGTCTCTCTGTTTCTCACTCTCCCTTTGTCCGTTACAGTGAACCCCTGCATCAGTCTGCTCTTTGTCTCTCTCTTTCTCACTCTCCCTCTCTCCGTTACCGTGAACCCCTGCATTAGTCTGCTCTTTGCCTCTCTCTTTCTCTCTCTCCTTCTCTCCGTTACCGTGAACCCCTGCATCAGTCTGCTCTTTGTCTCTCTCTTACTCACTCTCTCTCTCCGTTACCGTGAACACCTGCATTAGTCTGCTCTGTGTCTCTCTCTTTCTCACTCTCCCTCTCTCCGTTACCGTGAACCCCTGCATCTGTCTGCTCTTTGTCTCTCTCTTTCTCACTCTCCCTCTCTCTGTAACCGTGAACCCCTGCATCAGTCTGCTCTTTGTCTCTCTCTCTCACACTCTCCCTCTCTCCGTTACCGTGAACCCCTGCATCAGTCTGCTCTTTGTCTCTCTCTTTCTCACTCTCCCTCTCTCCGTTACCGTGAAACCCTGCATTTGTCTGCTCTTTGTCACTCTCTCTTTCCCTCTCCCTCTCTCCGTTACCGTGAACCCCTACATCAGTCTGCTCTTTGCCTCTCTCTTTCTCTCTCTCCTTCTCTCCGTTATCGTGAACCCCTGCATCAGTCTGCTCTTTGTCTCTCTCTTTCTCACTCTCCCTCTCTGCGTTACCGTGAACCCCGGCATCAGTCTGCTCTCTGTCTCTCTCTGTCACGCTCTCCCTATCTCCGTTACCGTGAACCCGTGCATCAGTCTGCTCTTTGTCTCTCTCTCTCACTCTCCTTCTCTCTGTTACCGTGAACCCCTGCATCAGTCTGCTCTTTGTCTCTCTCTCTTTCTCACTCTCCCTCTCTCCGTTACCGTGAACACCTGCATCGGTCTGCTCTTTGTCTCTCTCTTTTTCGCTCTCCCTATCTCCGTTACCGTAAACCTCTGCTTCAGTCTGCTCTTTGTCTCTCTCTCTCTCCCTCTCCCTCTCTCTGTTACCATGAATACCTGCATCAATCTGCTCATTGTCTCTCTGTTTCTCACTCTCCCTTTGTCCGTTACAGTGAACCCCTGCATCAGTCTGCTCTTTGTCTCTCTCTTTCTCACTCTCCCTCTCTCCGTTACCGTGAACCCCTGCATCAGTCTGCTCTTTGTCTCTCTCTTTCTCACTCTCCCTCTCTCCGTTACCGTGAACCCCTGCATTAGTCTGCTCTTTGCCTCTCTCTTTCTCTCTCTCCTTCTCTCCGTTACCGTGAACCCCTGCATCAGTCTGCTCTTTGTCTCTCTCTTACTCACTCTCCCTCTCTCCGTTACCGTGAACCCCTGCATCAGTCTGCTCTTTGTCTCTCTCTTTCTCACTCTCCCTCTCTCTGTAACCGTGAACCCCTGCATCAGTCTGCTCTTTGTCTCTCTCTTTCTCGCTCTCCCTCTCTCCGTTACAGTGAACACCTGCATCAGTCTGCTCTTTGTCTCTCTCTTTCTCGCTCTCCCTCTCTCCGTTACCGTGAACCCCTGCATCAGTCTGCTCTTTGTCTCTCTCTCTCTCTCACTCTCCCTCTCTCTGTTACCTTGAACCGCTGCATCAGTCCGCTCTTTGTCTCGCTCTTTCTCCCTCTCCCTCTCTCCGTTACCGTGAACCCCTGCATCTGTCTCCTCTTTGTCTCTCTCTTTCTCGTTCTCCCTCTCTCCGTTACGGTGAAGCCCTGCATCAGTCTGCTCTTTGTCTCTCTCTCTCACTCTCCCTCTCTCCATTACCGTGAACACCTGCATCAGTCTGCTCTTTGTCTCTCTCTTTCTCACTCTCCCTCTCTCCGTTACCGTGAACCCCTGCATGAGTCTGCTCTCTGTCTCTCTCTTTCTCGCTCTCCCTATCTCCGTTACCGTGAACCCCTGCATCAGTCTGCTCTTTGTCTCTCTCTCTCACTCTCCTTCTCTCCGTTACCGTGAACCCCTGCATCAGTCTGCGCTTTGTCTCTCTCTCTCTCACTCTCCCTCTCTCTGTTACCGTGAACCCCTGCATCAGTCTGCTCTTTGTCTCACTCTTTCTCACTCTCCCTATCTCCGTTAACATGAACCCTTGCATCAGTCTGCTCTCAGTCTCTCTCTTTCTCACTCTCCCTCTCTATGTTACTGTGAACCCCTGCATCAGTACGCTCTTTATCTCTCTCTTTCTCACTCACCCTCTCTCCTTAACCGTGAACCCCTGTATCAGTCTGCTCTTTGTCTCTCTCTCTCGCACTCTCCCTCTCTCTGTTACCGTGAACCCCTGCATCTGTCTGCACTTTGTCTCTCTCTTTCTCGCTCTCCCTCTCTCTGTTACCGTCAACCCCTGCATCAGTCTGCTCTTTCTCTATCTCTTTCTCGCTCTCCCTCTCTCCGTTACCGCGAACCCCTGCATCAGTCTGCTCTTTGTCTCTCTCTCTCTCACTCTCCCTCTCTCTGTTACCGTAAACACCTGCATCAGTCTGCTCTTTCTCTCTCTCTCTCTCTCTCGCTCTCCCTCTCTCCGTTACCGTGAACCCCTGATTCAGTCTGATCTTTGTCTCTCTCTGTCTCACTCTCCCTCTCTCCATTACCGTGAACCCCTGCATTAGTCTGCTCTTTGTCTCTCTCTTTCTCACTCTCCCTCTCTCCGTTACCGTGAACCCCTGCATCGGTCTGCTCTTTGTCTCTCTCTTTTTCGCTCTCCCTATCTCCGTTACCGTAAACCTCTGCTTCAGTCTGCTCTTTGTCTCTCTCTCTCTCACTCTCCCTCTCTCTGTTACCGTGAACACCTGCATCAATCTGCTCATTGTCTCTCTGTTTCTCACTCTCCCTTTGTCCGTTACAGTGAACCCCTGCATCAGTCTGCTCTTTGTCTATCTCTTTCTCACTCTCCCTCTCTCCGTTACCGTGAACCCCTGCATTAGTCTGCTCTTTGCCTCTCTCTTTCTCTCTCTCCTTCTCTCCGTTACCGTGAACCCCTGCATCAGTCTGCTCTTTGTCTCTCTCTTACTCACTCTCTCTCTCCGTTACCGTGAACACCTGCATTAGTCTGCTCTGTGTCTCTCTCTTTCTCACTCTCCCTCTCTCCGTTACCGTGAACCCCTGCATCTGTCTGCTCTTTGTCTCTCTCTTTCTCACTCTCCCTCTCTCTGTAACCGTGAACCCCTGCATCAGTCTGAGCTTTGTCTCTCTCTCTCACACTCTCCCTCTCTCCGTTACCGTGAACCCCTGCATCAGTCTGCTCTTTGTCTCTCTCTTTCTCACTCTCCCTCTCTCCGTTACCGTGAAACCCTGCATTTGTCTGCTCTTTGTCACTCTCTCTTTCCCTCTCCCTCTCTCCGTTACCGTGAACCCCTACATCAGTCTGCTCTTTGCCTCACTCTTTCTCTCTCTCCTTCTCTCCGTTATCGTGAACCCCTGCATCAGTCTGCTCTTTGTCTCTCTCTTTCTCACTCTCCCTCTCTGCGTTACCGTGAACCCCGGCATCAGTCTGCTCTCTGTCTCTCTCTGTCACGCTCTCCCTATCTCCGTTACCGTGAACCCCTGCATCAGTCTGCTCTTTGTCTCTCTCTCTCACTCTCCTTCTCTCCGTTACCGTGAACCCCTGCATCAGTCTGCTCTTTGTCTCTCTCTCTTTCTCACTCTCCCTCTCTCCGTTACCGTGAACCCCTGCATCGGTCTGCTCTTTGTCTCTCTCTCTTTTTCGCTCTCCCTATCTCCGTTACCGTAAACCTCTGCTTCAGTCTGCTCTTTGTCTCTCTCTCTCTCACTCTCCCTCTCTCTGTTACCGTGAACACCTGCATCAATCTGCTCATTGTCTCTCTGTTTCTCACTCTCCCTTTGTCCGTTACAGTGAACCCCTGCATCAGTCTGCTCTTTGTCTCTCTCTTTCTCACTCTCCCTCTCTCCGTTACCGTGAACCCCTGCATTAGTCTGCTCTTTGCCTCTCTCTTTCTCTCTCTCCTTCTCTCCGTTACCGTGAACCCCTGCATCAGTCTGCTCTTTGTCTCTCTCTTACTCACTCTCTCTCTCCGTTACCGTGAACACCTGCATTAGTCTGCTCTGTGTCTCTCTCTTTCTCACTCTCCCTCTCTCCGTTACCGTGAACCCCTGCATCTGTCTGCTCTTTGTCTCTCTCTTTCTCACTCTCCCTCTCTCTGTAACCGTGAACCCCTGCATCAGTCTGCTCTTTGTCTCTCTCTTTCTCGCTCTCCCTCTCTCCGTTACAGTGAACACCTGCATCAGTCTGCTCTTTGTCTCTCTCTTTCTCGCTCTCCCTCTCTCCGTTACCGTGAACCCCTGCATCAGTCTGCTCTTTGTCTCTCTCTCTCTCTCACTCTCCCTCTCTCTGTTACCGTGAACCGCTGCATCAGTCCGCTCTTTGTCTCGCTCTTTCTCCCTCTCCCTCTCTCCGTTACCGTGAACCCCTGCATCTGTCTCCTCTTTGTCTCTCTCTTTCTCGTTCTCCCTCTCTCCGTTACGGTGAAGCCCTGCATCAGTCTGCTCTTTGTCTCTCTCTCTCACTCTCCCTCTCTCCATTACCGTGAACACCTGCATCAGTCTGCTCTTTGTCTCTCTCTTTCTCACTCTCCCTCTCTCCGTTACCGTGAACCCCTGCATCAGTCTGCTCTTTGTCTCTCTCTCTTTCTCACTCTCCCTCTCTCCGTTACCGTGAACCCCTGCATCGGTCTGCTCTTTGTCTCTCTCTCTTTTTCGCTCTCCCTATCTCCGTTACCGTAAACCTCTGCTTCAGTCTGCTCTTTGTCTCTCTCTCTCTCACTCTCCCTCTCTCTGTTACCGTGAACACCTGCATCAATCTGCTCATTGTCTCTCTGTTTCTCACTCTCCCTTTGTCCGTTACAGTGAACCCCTGCATCAGTCTGCTCTTTGTCTCTCTCTTTCTCACTCTCCCTCTCTCCGTTACCGTGAACCCCTGCATTAGTCTGCTCTTTGCCTCTCTCTTTCTCTCTCTCCTTCTCTCCGTTACCGTGAACCCCTGCATCAGTCTGCTCTTTGTCTCTCTCTTACTCACTCTCTCTCTCTGTTACCGTGAACACCTGCATTAGTCTGCTCTGTGTCTCTCTCTTTCTCACTCTCCCTCTCTCCGTTACCGTGAACCCCTGCATCTGTCTGCTCTTTGTCTCTCTCTTTCTCACTCTCCCTCTCTCCGTTACCGTGAACCCCTGCATCAGTCTGCTCTTTGTCTCTCTCTTTCTCACTCTCCCTCTCTCCGTTACCGTGAACCCCTGCATTAGTCTGCTCTTTGCCTCTCTCTTTCTCTCTCTCCTTCTCTCCGTTACCGTGAACCCCTGCATCAGTCTGCTCTTTGTCTTTCTCTTACTCACTCTCTCTATCCGTTACCGTGAACACCTGCATTAGTCTGCTCTTTGTCTCTCTCTTTCTCACTCTCCCTCTCTCCGTTACCGTGAACCCCTGCATCAGTCTGCTCTTTGTCTCTCTCTTTCTCACTCTCCCTCTCTCTGTAACCGTGAACCCCTGCATCAGTCTGCTCTTTGTCTCTCTCTTTCTCGCTCTCCCTCTCTCCGTTACAGTGAACACCTGCATCAGTCTGCTCTTTGTCTCTCTCTTTCTCGCTCTCCCTCTCTCCGTTACCGTGAACCCCTGCATCAGTCTGCTCTTTGTCTCTCTCTCTCTCTCACTCTCCCTCTCTCTGTTACCGTGAACCGCTGCATCAGTCCGCTCTTTGTCTCGCTCTTTCTCCCTCTCCCTCTCTCCGTTACCGTGAACCCCTGCATCTGTCTCCTCTTTGTCTCTCTCTTTCTCGTTCTCCCTCTCTCCGTTACGGTGAAGCCCTGCATCAGTCTGCTCTTTGTCTCTCTCTCTCACTCTCCCTCTCTCCATTACCGTGAACACCTGCATCAGTCTGCTCTTTGTCTCTCTCTTTCTCACTCTCCCTCTCTCCGTTACCGTGAACCCCTGCATCAGTCTGCTCTTTGTCTCTCTCTTTCTCACTCTCCCTCTCTCTGTTACCGTGAAGCCCTGCATCAATCTGAAATTTGTCTCTCTCTTTCTCACTCTCCGTCTCTCCGTTACCATAAAGCCCTACATCAGTCTGCTCTTTGTCTCTCTCTTTCTCACTCTCCCTCTCTCCGTTACAGTGAACCCCTGCTTCAGTCTGCTCTCTGTATCTCTCTTTCTCGCTCTCCCTATCTCCGTTACCGTGAACCCCTGTATCACTCTGCTCTTTGTCTCTCTCTCTCTCACTCTTCTTCTCTCTGTTACCGTGAACACCTGCATCAGTCTGCTCTTTGTCTCTCTCTCTCTCACTCTTCTTCTCTCTGTTACCGTGAACACCTGCATCAGTCTGCTCTTTGTATCTATCTTTCACACTCTCGCTCTCTCCGTAACCGTGAACCCTGCATCAGTCTGCTCTTTCTCTCTCTCTCTCTCACTCTCCCTCTCTCTGTTACAGTGAACCCCTGCATGAGTCTGCTCTCTGTCTATCTCTTTCTCGCTCTCCCTATCTCCGTTACCGTGAACCCCTGCATCAGTCTGCTCTTTGTCTCTCTCTCTCACTCTCCTTCTCTCCGTTACCGTGAACCCCTGCATCAGTCTGCGCTTTGTCTCTCTCTCTCTCACTCTCCCTCTCTCTGTTACCGTGAACCCCTGCATCAGTCTGCTCTTTGTCTCACTCTTTCTCACTCTCCCTATCTCCGTTAACATGAACCCTTGCATCAGTCTGCTCTCAGTCTCTCTCTTTCTCACTCTCCCTCTCTATGTTACTGTGAACCCCTGCATCAGTACGCTCTTTATCTCTCTCTTTCTCACTCACCCGCTCTCCTTAACCGTGAACCCCTGTATCAGTCTGGTCTTTGTCTCTCTCTCTCGCACTCTCCCTCTCTCTGTTACCGTGAACCCCTGCATCTGTCTGCACTTTGTCTCTCTCTTTCTCGCTCTCCCTCTCTCTGTTACCGTCAACCCCCGCATCAGTCTGCTCTTTCTCTCTCTCTCTCTCTCTCGCTCTCCCTCTCTCCGTTACCGTGAACCCCTGATTCAGTCTGATCTTTGTCTCTCTCTGTCTCACTCTCCCTCTCTCCATTACCGTGAACCCCTGCATTAGTCTGCTCTTTGTCTCTCTCTTTCTCTCTCTCCCTCTCTCCGTTACCGTGAACCCCTGCATCGGTCTGCTCTTTGTCTCTCTCTTTTTCGCTCTCCCTATCTCCGTTACCGTAAACCTCTGCTTCAGTCTGCTCTTTGTCTCTCTCTCTCTCACTCTCCCTCTCTCTGTTACCGTGAACACCTGCATCAATCTGCTCATTGTCTCTCTGTTTCTCACTCTCCCTTTGTCCGTTACAGTGAACCCCTGCATCAGTCTGCTCTTTGTCTATCTCTTTCTCACTCTCCCTCTCTCCGTTACCGTGAACCCCTGCATTAGTCTGCTCTTTGCCTCTCTCTTTCTCTCTCTCCTTCTCTCCGTTACCGTGAACCCCTGCATCAGTCTGCTCTTTGTCTCTCTCTTACTCACTCTCTCTCTCCGTTACCGTGAACACCTGCATTAGTCTGCTCTGTGTCTCTCTCTTTCTCACTCTCCCTCTCTCCGTTACCGTGAACCCCTGCATCTGTCTGCTCTTTGTCTCTCTCTTTCTCACTCTCCCTCTCTCTGTAACCGTGAACCCCTGCATCAGTCTGCTCTTTGTCTCTCTCTCTCACACTCTCCCTCTCTCCGTTACCGTGAACCCCTGCATCAGTCTGCTCTTTGTCTCTCTCTTTCTCACTCTCCCTCTCTTCGTTACCGTGAAACCCTGCATTTGTCTGCTCTTTGTCACTCTCTCTTTCCCTCTCCCTCTCTCCGTTACCGTGAACCCCTACATCAGTCTGCTCTTTGCCTCTCTCTTTCTCTCTCTCCTTCTCTCCGTTATCGTGAACCCCTGCATCAGTCTGCTCTTTGTCTCTCTCTTTCTCACTCTCCCTCTCTCCGTTACAGTGAACCCCTGCTTCAGTCTGCTCTCTGTATCTCTCTTTCTCGCTCTCCCTATCTCCGTTACCGTGAACCCCTGTATCACTCTGCTCTTTGTCTCTCTCTCTCTCACTCTTCTTCTCTCTGTTACCGTGAACACCTGCATCAGTCTGCTCTTTGTCTCTCTCTCTCTCACTCTTCTTCTCTCTGTTACCGTGAACACCTGCATCAGTCTGCTCTTTGTATCTATCTTTCACACTCTCGCTCTCTCCGTAACCGTGAACCCTGCATCAGTCTGCTCTTTCTCTCTCTCTCTCTCACTCTCCCTCTCTCTGTTACAGTGAACCCCTGCATGAGTCTGCTCTCTGTCTATCTCTTTCTCGCTCTCCCTATCTCCGTTACCGTGAACCCCTGCATCAGTCTGCTCTTTGTCTCTCTCTCTCACTCTCCTTCTCTCCGTTACCGTGAACCCCTGCATCAGTCTGCGCTTTGTCTCTCTCTCTCTCACTCTCCCTCTCTCTGTTACCGTGAACCCCTGCATCAGTCTGCTCTTTGTCTCACTCTTTCTCACTCTCCCTATCTCCGTTAACATGAACCCTTGCATCAGTCTGCTCTCAGTCTCTCTCTTTCTCACTCTCCCTCTCTATGTTACTGTGAACCCCTGCATCAGTACGCTCTTTATCTCTCTCTTTCTCACTCACCCTCTCTCCTTAACCGTGAACCCCTGTATCAGTCTGGTCTTTGTCTCTCTCTCTCGCACTCTCCCTCTCTCTGTTACCGTGAACCCCTGCATCTGTCTGCACTTTGTCTCTCTCTTTCTCGCTCTCCCTCTCTCTGTTACCGTCAACCCCTGCATCAGTCTGCTCTTTCTCTCTCTCTCTCTCTCTCGCTCTCCCTCTCTCCGTTACCGTGAACCCCTGATTCAGTCTGATCTTTGTCTCTCTCTGTCTCACTCTCCCTCTCTCCATTACCGTGAACCCCTGCATTAGTCTGCTCTTTGTCTCTCTCTTTCTCTCTCTCCCTCTCTCCGTTACCGTGAACCCCTGCATCGGTCTGCTCTTTGTCTCTCTCTTTTTCGCTCTCCCTATCTCCGTTACCGTAAACCTCTGCTTCAGTCTGCTCTTTGTCTCTCTCTCTCTCACTCTCCCTCTCTCTGTTACCGTGAACACCTGCATCAATCTGCTCATTGTCTCTCTCTTTCTCACTCTCCGTCTCTCCGTTACCATGAAGCCCTACATCAGTCTGCTCTTTGTCTCTCTCTTTCTCACTCTCCCTCTCTCCGTTACAGTGAACCCCTGCTTCAGTCTGCTCTCTGTATCTCTCTTTCTCGCTCTCCCTATCTCCGTTACCGTGAACCCCTGTATCACTCTGCTCTTTGTCTCTCTCTCTCTCACTCTTCTTCTCTCTGTTACCGTGAACACCTGCATCAGTCTGCTCTTTGTCTCTCTCTCTCTCACTCTTCTTCTCTCTGTTACCGTGAACACCTGCATCAGTCTGCTCTTTGTATCTATCTTTCACACTCTCGCTCTCTCCGTAACCGTGAACCCTGCATCAGTCTGCTCTTTCTCTCTCTCTCTCTCACTCTCCCTCTCTCTGTTACAGTGAACCCCTGCATGAGTCTGCTCTCTGTCTATCTCTTTCTCGCTCTCCCTATCTCCGTTACCGTGAACCCCTGCATCAGTCTGCTCTTTGTCTCTCTCTCTCACTCTCCTTCTCTCCGTTACCGTGAACCCCTGCATCAGTCTGCGCTTTGTCTCTCTCTCTCTCACTCTCCCTCTCTCTGTTACCGTGAACCCCTGCATCAGTCTGCTCTTTGTCTCTCTCTTTCTCACTCTCCCTCTCTCCGTTACAGTGAACCCCTGCTTCAGTCTGCTCTCTCTATCTCTCTTTCTCGCTCTCCCTATCTCCGTTACCGTGAACCCCTGTATCACTCTGCACTTTGTCTCTCTCTCTCTCACTCTTCTTCTCTCTGTTACCGTGAACACCTGCATCAGTCTGCTCTTTGTCTCTCTCTCTCTCACTCTTCTTCTCTCTGTTACCGTGAACACCTGCATCAGTCTGCTCTTTGTATCTATCTTTCACACTCTCGCTCACTCCGTAACCGTGAACCCTGCATCAGTCTGCTCTTTCTCTCTCTCTCTCTCACTCTCCCTCTCTCTGTTACCGTGAACCCCTGCATGAGTCTGCTCTCTGTCTCTCTCTTTCTCGCTCTCCCTATCTCCGTTACCGTGAACCCCTGCATCAGTCTGCTCTTTGTCTCTCTCTCTCACTCTCCTTCTCTCCGTTACCGTGAACCCCTGCATCAGTCTACTCTTTGTCTCTCTCTCTCTCACTCTCCCTCTCTCCGTTACCGTGAACCCCTGCATCAGTCTACTCTTTGTCTCTCTCTCTCTCACTCTCCCTCTCTCTGTTACCGTGAACCCCTGCATCAGTCTGCTCTTTGTCTCTATCTTTCTCACTATCCGTCTCTCCGTTACCGTGAACCCCTGCATCAGTCTGCTCTTTGTCTCACTCTTTCTCACTCTCCCTATCTCCGTTAACATGAACCCTTGCATCAGTCTGCTCTCAGTCTCTCTCTTTCTCACTCTCCCTCTCTATGTTACTGTGAACCCCTGCATCAGTACGCTCTTTGTCTCTCTCTTTCTCACTCTCCCTTTCTCCGTTACCGAGAACAGCTGCATCAGTCTGCTCTTTGACTCTCTCTTTCTCACTCTCCCTCTCTCTGTTACCGTGAAACCCTGCATCAATCTGCTCTTTGTCTCTCTCTTTCTCACTCTCCCTCTCTCCGTTACCGTGAACCCCTGCATTAGTCTGCTCTTTGTCTCTCTCTTTCTCACTCTCCCTCTCTCCGTTACCGTGAACCCCTGCATCAGTCTGCTCTTTGTCTCTCTCTCTTTCTCGCTCTCCCTCTCTCCGTTTCCGTGAACCCCTACATCAGTATGCTCTTTGTTTCTCTCTCTCTCACTCTCCCTCTCTCCGTTACCGTGAGCACCTTCATCAGTCTGCTCTTTGTCTCTCTCTTTCTCACTCTCCCTCTCTCCGTTACCGTGAACCCCTGCATGGGTCTGCTCGTTGTCTCTCTTTTTGTCGCTCTCACTCTCTCCGTTACCGTAAACCCCTGCATCAGTCTGCTCTTTTTCTCTCTCTCTCTCTCACTCTCCCTCTCTCCGTTACCGTGAACCGCTGCATCAGTCTGCTCTTTGTCACTTTCTTTTTCGCTCTCCCCCTCTCCGTTTCCGTGAACCCCGGCATCAGTCTGCTCTCTGTCTCTCTCTGTCTCGCTCTCCCTATCTCCGTTACCGTGAACCCCTGCATCAGTCTGCTCTTTGTCTCTCTCTTTCTCACTCTCCCTCTGTAACCGTGAACCCCTGCATCAGTCTGCTCTTTGTCTCTCTCTCTCACACTCTCCCTCTCTCTGTTACCGTGAACCCCTGCATCGGTCTGCTCTTTGTCTCTCTCTTTCTCACTCTCCCTCTCTCTGTAACCGTGAACCCCTGCATCAGTCTGCTCTTTGTCTCTCTCTCTCTCACTCTCCCTCTCTCTGTTACCGTGAACCCCTGCATCGGTCTGCACTTTGTCTCTCTCTTTCTCACTCTCCCTCTCTCCGTTACCGTGAACCCCTGCATCAGTCTGCTCTTTGTCTCTCTCTCTCTCACTCTCCCTCTCTCCGTTACCTTGAACCCCTGCATCAGTCTGCTCTTTGTCTCTCTCTTTCTCGCTCTCCCTCTCTCCGTTACAGTGAACACCTGCATCAGTCTGCTCTTTGTCTCTCTCTTTCTCGCTCTCCCTCTCTCCGTTACCGTGAACCCCTGCATCAGTCTGCTCTTTGTCTCTCTCTCTCTCTCTCACTCTCCCTCTCTCTGTTACCGTGAACCGCTGCATCAGTCCGCTCTTTGTCTCGCTCTTTCTCCCTCTCCCTCTCTCCGTTACCGTGAACCCCTGCATCTGTCTCCTCTTTGTCTCTCTCTTTCTCGTTCTCCCTCTCTCCGTTACGGTGAAGCCCTGCATCAGTCTGCTCTTTGTCTCTCTCTCTCACTCTCCCTCTCTCCATTACGGTGAACACCTGCATCAGTCTGCTCTTTGTCTCTCTCTTTCTCACTCTCCCTCTCTCCGTTACCGTGAACCCCTGCATCAGTCTGCTCTTTGTCTCTCTCTTTCTCACTCTGCCTCTCTCTGTTACCGTGAAGCCCTGCATCAATCTGAAATTTGTCTCTCTCTTTCTCACTCTCCGTCTCTCCGTTACCATGAAGCCCTACATCAGTCTGCTCTTTGTCTCTCTCTTTCTCACTCTCCCTCTCTCCGTTACAGTGAACCCCTACTTCAGTCTGCTCTCTGTATCTCTCTTTCTCGCTCTCCCTATCTCCGTTACCGTGAACCCCTGTATCACTCTGCACTTTGTCTCTCTCTCTCTCACTCTTCTTCTCTCTGTTACCGTGAACCCCTGCATTAGTCTGCTCTTTGCCTCTCTCTTTCTCTCTCTCCTTCTCTCCGTTACCGTGAACCCCTGCATCAGTCTGCTCTTTGTCTCTCTCTTACTCACTCTCTCTCTCCGTTACCGTGAACACCTGCATTAGTCTGCTCTGTGTCTCTCTCTTTCTCACTCTCCCTCTCTCCGTTACCGTGAACCCCTGCATCTGTCTGCTCTTTGTCTCTCTCTTTCTCACTCTCCCTCTCTCTGTAACCGTGAACCCCTGCATCAGTCTGCTCTTTGTCTCTCTCTCTCACACTCTCCCTCTCTCCGTTACCGTGAACCCCTGCATCAGTCTGCTCTTTGTCTCTCTCTTTCTCACTCTCCCTCTCTTCGTTACCGTGAAACCCTGCATTTGTCTGCTCTTTGTCACTCTCTCTTTCCCTCTCCCTCTCTCCGTTACCGTGAACCCCTACATCAGTCTGCTCTTTGCCTCTCTCTTTCTCTCTCTCCTTCTCTCCGTTATCGTGAACCCCTGCATCAGTCTGCTCTTTGTCTCTCTCTTTCTCACTCTCCCTCTCTGCGTTACCGTGAACCCCGGCATCAGTCTGCTCTCTGTCTCTCTCTGTCACGCTCTCCCTATCTCCGTTACCGTGAACCCCTGCATCAGTCTGCTCTTTGTCTCTCTCTCTCACTCTCCTTCTCTCCGTTACCGTGAACCCCTGCATCAGTCTGCTCTTTGTCTCTCTCTCTTTCTCACTCTCCCTCTCTCCGTTACCGTGAACACCTGCATCGGTCTGCTCTTTGTCTCTCTCTTTTTCGCTCTCCCTATCTCCGTTACCGTAAACCTCTGCTTCCGTCTGCTCTTTGTCTCTCTCTCTCTCCCTCTCCCTCTCTCTGTTACCGTGAATACCTGCATCAATCTGCTCATTGTCTCTCTGTTTCTCACTCTCCCTTTGTCCGTTACAGTGAACCCCTGCATCAGTCTGCTCTTTGTCTCTCTCTTTCTCACTCTCCTTCTCTCCGTTACCGTGAACCCCTGCATCAGTCTGCTCTTTGTCTTTCTCTTTCTCACTCTCCCTCTCTCCGTTACCGTGAACCCCTGCATTAGTCTGCTCTTTGCCTCTCTCTTTCTCTCTCTCCTTCTCTCCGTTACCGTGAACCCCTGCATCAGTCTGCTCTTTGTCTCTCTCTTACTCACTCTCTCTCTCCGTTACCGTGAACACCTGCATTAGTCTGCTCTTTGTCTCTCTCTTTCTCACTCTCCCTCTCTCCGTTACCGTGAACCCCTGCATCAGTCTGCTCTTTGTCTCTCTCTTTCTCACTCTCCCTCTCTCTGTAACCGTGAACCCCTGCATCAGTCTGCTCTTTGTCTCTCTCTCTCACACTCTCCCTCTCTCCGTTACCGTGAACCCCTGCATCAGTCTGCTCTTTGTCTCTCTCTTTCTCACTCTCCCTCTGTAACCGTGAACCCCTGCATCAGTCTGCTCTTTGTCTCTCTCTCTCACACTCTCCCTCTCTCTGTTACCGTGAACCCCTGCATCGGTCTGCTCTTTGTCTCTCTCTTTCTCACTCTCCCTCTCTCTGTAACCGTGAACCCCTGCATCAGTCTGCTCTTTGTCTCTCTCTCTCTCACTCTCCCTCTCTCTGTTACCGTGAACCCCTGCATCGGTCTGCACTTTGTCTCTCTCTTTCTCACTCTCCCTCTCTCCGTTACCGTGAACCCCTGCATCAGTCTGCTCTTTGTCTCTCTCTCTCTCACTCTCCCTCTCTCCGTTACCGTGAACCCCTGCATCTGTCTGCTCTTTGTCTCTCTCTTTCTCGCTCTCCCTCTCTCCGTTACAGTGAACACCTGCATCAGTCTGCTCTTTGTCTCTCTCTTTCTCGCTCTCCCTCTCTCCGTTACAGTGAACACCTGCATCAGTCTGCTCTTTGTCTCTCTCTCTCTCACTCTCCCTCTCTCCGTTACCGTGAACCCCTGCATCTGTCTGCTCTTTGTCTCTCTCTTTCTCGCTCTCCCTCTCTCCGTTACAGTGAACACCTGCATCAGTCTGCTCTTTGTCTGTCTCTTTCTCGCTCTCCCTCTCTCCGTTACCGTGAACCCCTGCATCAGTCTGCTCTTTGTCTCTCTCTCTCTCTCACTCTCCCTCTCTCTGTTACCGTGAACCGCTGCATCAGTCCGCTCTTTGTCTCGCTCTTTCTCCCTCTCCCTCTCTCCGTTACCGTGAACCCCTGCATCTGTCTCCTCTTTGTCTCTCTCTTTCTCGTTCTCCCTCTCTCCGTTACGGTGAAGCCCTGCATCAGTCTGCTCTTTGTCTCTCTCTCTCACTCTCCCTCTTTCCATTACCGTGAACACCTGCATCAGTCTGCTCTTTGTCTCTCTCTTTCTCACTCTCCCTCTCTCCGTTACCGTGAACCCCTGCATCAGTCTGCTCTTTGTCTCTCTCTTTCTCACTCTCCCTCTCTCTGTTACCGTGAAGCCCTGCATCAATCTGAAATTTGTCTCTCTCTTTCTCACTCTCCGTCTCTCCGTTACCATGAAGCCCTACATCAGTCTGCTCTTTGTCTCTCTCTTTCTCACTCTCCCTCTCTCCGTTACAGTGAACCCCTGCTTCAGTCTGCTCTCTCTATCTCTCTTTCTCGCTCTCCCTATCTCCGTTACCGTGAACCCCTGTATCACTCTGCACTTTGTCTCTCTCTCTCTCACTCTTCTTCTCTCTGTTACCGTGAACACCTGCATCAGTCTGCTCTTTGTCTCTCTCTCTCTCACTCTTCTTCTCTCTGTTACCGTGAACACCTGCATCAGTCTGCTCTTTGTATCTATCTTTCACACTCTCGCTCACTCCGTAACCGTGAACCCTGCATCAGTCTGCTCTTTCTCTCTCTCTCTCTCACTCTCCCTCTCTCTGTTACCGTGAACCCCTGCATGAGTCTGCTCTCTGTCTCTCTCTTTCTCGCTCTCCCTATCTCCGTTACCGTGAACCCCTGCATCAGTCTGCTCTTTGTCTCTCTCTCTCACTCTCCTTCTCTCCGTTACCGTGAACCCCTGCATCAGTCTACTCTTTGTCTCTCTCTCTCTCACTCTCCCTCTCTCCGTTACCGTGAACCCCTGCATCAGTCTACTCTTTGTCTCTCTCTCTCTCACTCTCCCTCTCTCTGTTACCGTGAACCCCTGCATCAGTCTGCTCTTTGTCTCTATCTTTCTCACTATCCGTCTCTCCGTTACCGTGAACCCCTGCATCAGTCTGCTCTTTGTCTCACTCTTTCTCACTCTCCCTATCTCCGTTAACATGAACCCTTGCATCAGTCTGCTCTCAGTCTCTCTCTTTCTCACTCTCCCTCTCTATGTTACTGTGAACCCCTGCATCAGTACGCTCTTTGTCTCTCTCTTTCTCACTCTCCCTTTCTCCGTTACCGAGAACAGCTGCATCAGTCTGCTCTTTGACTCTCTCTTTCTCACTCTCCCTCTCTCTGTTACCGTGAAACCCTGCATCAATCTGCTCTTTGTCTCTCTCTTTCTCACTCTCCCTCTCTCCGTTACCGTGAACCCCTGCATTAGTCTGCTCTTTGTCTCTCTCTTTCTCACTCTCCCTCTCTCCGTTACCGTGAACCCCTGCATCAGTCTGCTCTTTGTCTCTCTCTCTTTCTCGCTCTCCCTCTCTCCGTTTCCGTGAACCCCTACATCAGTATGCTCTTTGTTTCTCTCTCTCTCACTCTCCCTCTCTCCGTTACCGTGAGCACCTTCATCAGTCTGCTCTTTGTCTCTCTCTTTCTCACTCTCCCTCTCTCCGTTACCGTGAACCCCTGCATGGGTCTGCTCGTTGTCTCTCTTTTTGTCGCTCTCACTCTCTCCGTTACCGTAAACCCCTGCATCAGTCTGCTCTTTTTCTCTCTCTCTCTCTCACTCTCCCTCTCTCCGTTACCGTGAACCGCTGCATCAGTCTGCTCTTTGTCACTTTCTTTTTCGCTCTCCCCCTCTCCGTTTCCGTGAACCCCGGCATCAGTCTGCTCTCTGTCTCTCTCTGTCTCGCTCTCCCTATCTCCGTTACCGTGAACCCCTGCATCAGTCTGCTCTTTGTCTCTCTCTCTTTCTCACTCTCCCTCTCTGCGTTACCGTGAACCCCTGCATCAGTCTGCTCTTTGTCTCTCTCTTTCTCACTCTCCCTCTGTAACCGTGAACCCCTGCATCAGTCTGCTCTTTGTCTCTCTCTCTCACACTCTCCCTCTCTCTGTTACCGTGAACCCCTGCATCGGTCTGCTCTTTGTCTCTCTCTTTCTCACTCTCCCTCTCTCTGTAACCGTGAACCCCTGCATCAGTCTGCTCTTTGTCTCTCTCTCTCTCACTCTCCCTCTCTCTGTTACCGTGAACCCCTGCATCGGTCTGCACTTTGTCTCTCTCTTTCTCACTCTCCCTCTCTCCGTTACCGTGAACCCCTGCATCAGTCTGCTCTTTGTCTCTCTCTCTCTCACTCTCCCTCTCTCCGTTACCTTGAACCCCTGCATCAGTCTGCTCTTTGTCTCTCTCTTTCTCGCTCTCCCTCTCTCCGTTACAGTGAACACCTGCATCAGTCTGCTCTTTGTCTCTCTCTTTCTCGCTCTCCCTCTCTCCGTTACCGTGAACCCCTGCATCAGTCTGCTCTTTGTCTCTCTCTCTCTCTCTCACTCTCCCTCTCTCTGTTACCGTGAACCGCTGCATCAGTCCGCTCTTTGTCTCGCTCTTTCTCCCTCTCCCTCTCTCCGTTACCGTGAACCCCTGCATCTGTCTCCTCTTTGTCTCTCTCTTTCTCGTTCTCCCTCTCTCCGTTACGGTGAAGCCCTGCATCAGTCTGCTCTTTGTCTCTCTCTCTCACTCTCCCTCTCTCCATTACGGTGAACACCTGCATCAGTCTGCTCTTTGTCTCTCTCTTTCTCACTCTCCCTCTCTCCGTTACCGTGAACCCCTGCATCAGTCTGCTCTTTGTCTCTCTCTTTCTCACTCTGCCTCTCTCTGTTACCGTGAAGCCCTGCATCAATCTGAAATTTGTCTCTCTCTTTCTCACTCTCCGTCTCTCCGTTACCATGAAGCCCTACATCAGTCTGCTCTTTGTCTCTCTCTTTCTCACTCTCCCTCTCTCCGTTACAGTGAACCCCTACTTCAGTCTGCTCTCTGTATCTCTCTTTCTCGCTCTCCCTATCTCCGTTACCGTGAACCCCTGTATCACTCTGCACTTTGTCTCTCTCTCTCTCACTCTTCTTCTCTCTGTTACCGTGAACACCTGCATCAGTCTGCTCTTTGTCTCTCTCTCTCTCACTCTTCTTCTCTCTGTTACCGTGAACACCTGCATCAGTCTGCTCTTTGTATCTATCTTTCACACTCTCGCTCTCTCCGTAACCGTGAACCCTGCATCAGTCTGCTCTTTCTCTCTCTCTCTCTCACTCTCCCTCTCTCTGTTACCGTGAACCCCTGCATGAGTCTGCTCTCTGTCTCTCTCTTTCTCGCTCTCCCTATCTCCGTTACCGTGAACCCCTGCATCAGTCTGCTCTTTGTCTCTCTCTCTCACTCTCCTTCTCTCCGTTACCGTGAACCCCTGCATCAGTCTGCTCTTTGTCTCTCTCTCTCTCACTCTCCCTCTCTCTGTTACCGTGAACCCCTGCATCAGTCTGCTCTTTGTCTCTATCTTTCTCACTATCCGTCTCTCCGTTACCGTGAACCCCTGCATCAGTCTGCTCTTTGTCTCACTCTTTCTCACTCTCCCTATCTCCGTTAACATGAACCCTTGCATCAGTCTGCTCTCAGTCTCTCTCTTTCTCACTCTCCCTCTCTATGTTACTGTGAACCCCTGCATCAGTACGCTCTTTGTCTCTCTCTTTCTCACTCTCCCTTTCTCCGTTACCGAGAACAGCTGCATCAGTCTGCTCTTTGACTCTCTCTTTCTCACTCTCCCTCTCTCTGTTACCGTGAAACCCTGCATCAATCTGCTCTTTGTCTCTCTCTTTCTCACTCTCCCTCTCTCCGTTACCGTGAACCCCTGCATTAGTCTGCTCTTTGTCTCTCTCTTTCTCACTCTCCCTCTCTCCGTTACCGTGAACCCCTGCATCAGTCTGCTCTTTGTCTCTCTCTCTTTCACGCTCTCCCTCTCTCCGTTTCCGTGAACCCCTACATCAGTATGCTCTTTGTTTCTCTCTCTCTCACTCTCCCTCTCTCCGTTACCGTGAGCACCTTCATCAGTCTGCTCTTTGTCTCTCTCTTTCTCACTCTCCCTCTCTCCGTTACCGTGAACCCCTGCATCGGTCTGCTCGTTGTCTCTCTTTTTGTCGCTCTCACTCTCTCCGTTACCGTAAACCCCTGCATCAGTCTGCTCTTTTTCTCTCTCTCTCTCACTCTCCCTCTCTCCGTTACCGTGAACCGCTGCATCAGTCTGCTCTTTGTCACTTTCTTTCTCGCTCTCCCCCTCTCCGTTTCCGTGAACCCCGGCATCAGTCTGCTCTCTGTCTCTCTCTGTCTCGCTCTCCCTATCTCCGTTACCGTGAACCCCTGCATCAGTCTGCTCTTTGTCTCTCTCTCTTTCTCACTCTCCCTCTCTGCGTTACCGTGAACCCCTGCATCAGTCTGCTCTTTGTCTCTCTCTTTCTCACTCTCCCTCTGTAACCGTGAAACCCTGCATCAGTCTGCTCTTTGTCTCTCTCTCTCACACTCTCCCTCTCTCTGTTACCGTGAACCCCTGCATCGGTCTGCTCTTTGTCTCTCTCTTTCTCACTCTCCCTCTCTCTGTAACCGTGAACCCCTGCATCAGTCTGCTCTTTGTCTCTCTCTCTCTCACTCTCCCTCTCTCTGTTACCGTGAACCCCTGCATCAGTCTGCTCTTTGTCTCTCTCTCTCACTCTCCTTCTCTCCGTTACCGTGAACCCCTGCATCAGTCTGCTCTTTGTCTCTCTCTCTTTCTCACTCTCCCTCTCTCCGTTACCGTGAACACCTGCATCGGTCTGCTCTTTGTCTCTCTCTTTTTCGCTCTCCCTATCTCCGTTACCGTAAACCTCTGCTTCCGTCTGCTCTTTGTCTCTCTCTCTCTCCCTCTCCCTCTCTCTGTTACCGTGAATACCTGCATCAATCTGCTCATTGTCTCTCTGTTTCTCACTCTCCCTTTGTCCGTTACAGTGAACCCCTGCATCAGTCTGCTCTTTGTCTCTCTCTTTCTCACTCTCCTTCTCTCCGTTACCGTGAACCCCTGCATCAGTCTGCTCTTTGTCTTTCTCTTTCTCACTCTCCCTCTCTCCGTTACCGTGAACCCCTGCATTAGTCTGCTCTTTGCCTCTCTCTTTCTCTCTCTCCTTCTCTCCGTTACCGTGAACCCCTGCATCAGTCTGCTCTTTGTCTCTCTCTTACTCACTCTCTCTCTCCGTTACCGTGAACACCTGCATTAGTCTGCTCTTTGTCTCTCTCTTTCTCACTCTCCCTCTCTCCGTTACCGTGAACCCCTGCATCAGTCTGCTCTTTGTCTCTCTCTTTCTCACTCTCCCTCTCTCTGTAACCGTGAACCCCTGCATCAGTCTGCTCTTTGTCTCTCTCTCTCACACTCTCCCTCTCTCCGTTACCGTGAACCCCTGCATCAGTCTGCTCTTTGTCTCTCTCTTTCTCACTCTCCCTCTGTAACCGTGAACCCCTGCATCAGTCTGCTCTTTGTCTCTCTCTCTCACACTCTCCCTCTCTCTGTTACCGTGAACCCCTGCATCGGTCTGCTCTTTGTCTCTCTCTTTCTCACTCTCCCTCTCTCTGTAACCGTGAACCCCTGCATCAGTCTGCTCTTTGTCTCTCTCTCTCTCACTCTCCCTCTCTCTGTTACCGTGAACCCCTGCATCGGTCTGCACTTTGTCTCTCTCTTTCTCACTCTCCCTCTCTCCGTTACCGTGAACCCCTGCATCAGTCTGCTCTTTGTCTCTCTCTCTCTCACTCTCCCTCTCTCCGTTACCGTGAACCCCTGCATCTGTCTGCTCTTTGTCTCTCTCTTTCTCGCTCTCCCTCTCTCCGTTACAGTGAACACCTGCATCAGTCTGCTCTTTGTCTCTCTCTTTCTCGCTCTCCCTCTCTCCGTTACAGTGAACACCTGCATCAGTCTGCTCTTTGTCTCTCTCTCTCTCACTCTCCCTCTCTCCGTTACCGTGAACCCCTGCATCTGTCTGCTCTTTGTCTCTCTCTTTCTCGCTCTCCCTCTCTCCGTTACAGTGAACACCTGCATCAGTCTGCTCTTTGTCTGTCTCTTTCTCGCTCTCCCTCTCTCCGTTACCGTGAACCCCTGCATCAGTCTGCTCTTTGTCTCTCTCTCTCTCTCACTCTCCCTCTCTCTGTTACCGTGAACCGCTGCATCAGTCCGCTCTTTGTCTCGCTCTTTCTCCCTCTCCCTCTCTCCGTTACCGTGAACCCCTGCATCTGTCTCCTCTTTGTCTCTCTCTTTCTCGTTCTCCCTCTCTCCGTTACGGTGAAGCCCTGCATCAGTCTGCTCTTTGTCTCTCTCTCTCACTCTCCCTCTTTCCATTACCGTGAACACCTGCATCAGTCTGCTCTTTGTCTCTCTCTTTCTCACTCTCCCTCTCTCCGTTACCGTGAACCCCTGCATCAGTCTGCTCTTTGTCTCTCTCTTTCTCACTCTCCCTCTCTCTGTTACCGTGAAGCCCTGCATCAATCTGAAATTTGTCTCTCTCTTTCTCACTCTCCGTCTCTCCGTTACCATGAAGCCCTACATCAGTCTGCTCTTTGTCTCTCTCTTTCTCACTCTCCCTCTCTCCGTTACAGTGAACCCCTGCTTCAGTCTGCTCTCTCTATCTCTCTTTCTCGCTCTCCCTATCTCCGTTACCGTGAACCCCTGTATCACTCTGCACTTTGTCTCTCTCTCTCTCACTCTTCTTCTCTCTGTTACCGTGAACACCTGCATCAGTCTGCTCTTTGTCTCTCTCTCTCTCACTCTTCTTCTCTCTGTTACCGTGAACACCTGCATCAGTCTGCTCTTTGTATCTATCTTTCACACTCTCGCTCACTCCGTAACCGTGAACCCTGCATCAGTCTGCTCTTTCTCTCTCTCTCTCTCACTCTCCCTCTCTCTGTTACCGTGAACCCCTGCATGAGTCTGCTCTCTGTCTCTCTCTTTCTCGCTCTCCCTATCTCCGTTACCGTGAACCCCTGCATCAGTCTGCTCTTTGTCTCTCTCTCTCACTCTCCTTCTCTCCGTTACCGTGAACCCCTGCATCAGTCTACTCTTTGTCTCTCTCTCTCTCACTCTCCCTCTCTCCGTTACCGTGAACCCCTGCATCAGTCTACTCTTTGTCTCTCTCTCTCTCACTCTCCCTCTCTCTGTTACCGTGAACCCCTGCATCAGTCTGCTCTTTGTCTCTATCTTTCTCACTATCCGTCTCTCCGTTACCGTGAACCCCTGCATCAGTCTGCTCTTTGTCTCACTCTTTCTCACTCTCCCTATCTCCGTTAACATGAACCCTTGCATCAGTCTGCTCTCAGTCTCTCTCTTTCTCACTCTCCCTCTCTATGTTACTGTGAACCCCTGCATCAGTACGCTCTTTGTCTCTCTCTTTCTCACTCTCCCTTTCTCCGTTACCGAGAACAGCTGCATCAGTCTGCTCTTTGACTCTCTCTTTCTCACTCTCCCTCTCTCTGTTACCGTGAAACCCTGCATCAATCTGCTCTTTGTCTCTCTCTTTCTCACTCTCCCTCTCTCCGTTACCGTGAACCCCTGCATTAGTCTGCTCTTTGTCTCTCTCTTTCTCACTCTCCCTCTCTCCGTTACCGTGAACCCCTGCATCAGTCTGCTCTTTGTCTCTCTCTCTTTCTCGCTCTCCCTCTCTCCGTTTCCGTGAACCCCTACATCAGTATGCTCTTTGTTTCTCTCTCTCTCACTCTCCCTCTCTCCGTTACCGTGAGCACCTTCATCAGTCTGCTCTTTGTCTCTCTCTTTCTCACTCTCCCTCTCTCCGTTACCGTGAACCCCTGCATGGGTCTGCTCGTTGTCTCTCTTTTTGTCGCTCTCACTCTCTCCGTTACCGTAAACCCCTGCATCAGTCTGCTCTTTTTCTCTCTCTCTCTCTCACTCTCCCTCTCTCCGTTACCGTGAACCGCTGCATCAGTCTGCTCTTTGTCACTTTCTTTTTCGCTCTCCCCCTCTCCGTTTCCGTGAACCCCGGCATCAGTCTGCTCTCTGTCTCTCTCTGTCTCGCTCTCCCTATCTCCGTTACCGTGAACCCCTGCATCAGTCTGCTCTTTGTCTCTCTCTCTTTCTCACTCTCCCTCTCTGCGTTACCGTGAACCCCTGCATCAGTCTGCTCTTTGTCTCTCTCTTTCTCACTCTCCCTCTGTAACCGTGAACCCCTGCATCAGTCTGCTCTTTGTCTCTCTCTCTCACACTCTCCCTCTCTCTGTTACCGTGAACCCCTGCATCGGTCTGCTCTTTGTCTCTCTCTTTCTCACTCTCCCTCTCTCTGTAACCGTGAACCCCTGCATCAGTCTGCTCTTTGTCTCTCTCTCTCTCACTCTCCCTCTCTCTGTTACCGTGAACCCCTGCATCGGTCTGCACTTTGTCTCTCTCTTTCTCACTCTCCCTCTCTCCGTTACCGTGAACCCCTGCATCAGTCTGCTCTTTGTCTCTCTCTCTCTCACTCTCCCTCTCTCCGTTACCTTGAACCCCTGCATCAGTCTGCTCTTTGTCTCTCTCTTTCTCGCTCTCCCTCTCTCCGTTACAGTGAACACCTGCATCAGTCTGCTCTTTGTCTCTCTCTTTCTCGCTCTCCCTCTCTCCGTTACCGTGAACCCCTGCATCAGTCTGCTCTTTGTCTCTCTCTCTCTCTCTCACTCTCCCTCTCTCTGTTACCGTGAACCGCTGCATCAGTCCGCTCTTTGTCTCGCTCTTTCTCCCTCTCCCTCTCTCCGTTACCGTGAACCCCTGCATCTGTCTCCTCTTTGTCTCTCTCTTTCTCGTTCTCCCTCTCTCCGTTACGGTGAAGCCCTGCATCAGTCTGCTCTTTGTCTCTCTCTCTCACTCTCCCTCTCTCCATTACGGTGAACACCTGCATCAGTCTGCTCTTTGTCTCTCTCTTTCTCACTCTCCCTCTCTCCGTTACCGTGAACCCCTGCATCAGTCTGCTCTTTGTCTCTCTCTTTCTCACTCTGCCTCTCTCTGTTACCGTGAAGCCCTGCATCAATCTGAAATTTGTCTCTCTCTTTCTCACTCTCCGTCTCTCCGTTACCATGAAGCCCTACATCAGTCTGCTCTTTGTCTCTCTCTTTCTCACTCTCCCTCTCTCCGTTACAGTGAACCCCTACTTCAGTCTGCTCTCTGTATCTCTCTTTCTCGCTCTCCCTATCTCCGTTACCGTGAACCCCTGTATCACTCTGCACTTTGTCTCTCTCTCTCTCACTCTTCTTCTCTCTGTTACCGTGAACACCTGCATCAGTCTGCTCTTTGTCTCTCTCTCTCTCACTCTTCTTCTCTCTGTTACCGTGAACACCTGCATCAGTCTGCTCTTTGTATCTATCTTTCACACTCTCGCTCTCTCCGTAACCGTGAACCCTGCATCAGTCTGCTCTTTCTCTCTCTCTCTCTCACTCTCCCTCTCTCTGTTACCGTGAACCCCTGCATGAGTCTGCTCTCTGTCTCTCTCTTTCTCGCTCTCCCTATCTCCGTTACCGTGAACCCCTGCATCAGTCTGCTCTTTGTCTCTCTCTCTCACTCTCCTTCTCTCCGTTACCGTGAACCCCTGCATCAGTCTGCTCTTTGTCTCTCTCTCTCTCACTCTCCCTCTCTCTGTTACCGTGAACCCCTGCATCAGTCTGCTCTTTGTCTCTATCTTTCTCACTATCCGTCTCTCCGTTACCGTGAACCCCTGCATCAGTCTGCTCTTTGTCTCACTCTTTCTCACTCTCCCTATCTCCGTTAACATGAACCCTTGCATCAGTCTGCTCTCAGTCTCTCTCTTTCTCACTCTCCCTCTCTATGTTACTGTGAACCCCTGCATCAGTACGCTCTTTGTCTCTCTCTTTCTCACTCTCCCTTTCTCCGTTACCGAGAACAGCTGCATCAGTCTGCTCTTTGACTCTCTCTTTCTCACTCTCCCTCTCTCTGTTACCGTGAAACCCTGCATCAATCTGCTCTTTGTCTCTCTCTTTCTCACTCTCCCTCTCTCCGTTACCGTGAACCCCTGCATTAGTCTGCTCTTTGTCTCTCTCTTTCTCACTCTCCCTCTCTCCGTTACCGTGAACCCCTGCATCAGTCTGCTCTTTGTCTCTCTCTCTTTCACGCTCTCCCTCTCTCCGTTTCCGTGAACCCCTACATCAGTATGCTCTTTGTTTCTCTCTCTCTCACTCTCCCTCTCTCCGTTACCGTGAGCACCTTCATCAGTCTGCTCTTTGTCTCTCTCTTTCTCACTCTCCCTCTCTCCGTTACCGTGAACCCCTGCATCGGTCTGCTCGTTGTCTCTCTTTTTGTCGCTCTCACTCTCTCCGTTACCGTAAACCCCTGCATCAGTCTGCTCTTTTTCTCTCTCTCTCTCACTCTCCCTCTCTCCGTTACCGTGAACCGCTGCATCAGTCTGCTCTTTGTCACTTTCTTTCTCGCTCTCCCCCCTCTCCGTTTCCGTGAACCCCGGCATCAGTCTGCTCTCTGTCTCTCTCTGTCTCGCTCTCCCTATCTCCGTTACCGTGAACCCCTGCATCAGTCTGCTCTTTGTCTCTCTCTCTTTCTCACTCTCCCTCTCTGCGTTACCGTGAACCCCTGCATCAGTCTGCTCTTTGTCTCTCTCTTTCTCACTCTCCCTCTGTAACCGTGAAACCCTGCATCAGTCTGCTCTTTGTCTCTCTCTCTCACACTCTCCCTCTCTCTGTTACCGTGAACCCCTGCATCGGTCTGCTCTTTGTCTCTCTCTTTCTCACTCTCCCTCTCTCTGTAACCGTGAACCCCTGCATCAGTCTGCTCTTTGTCTCTCTCTCTCTCACTCTCCCTCTCTCTGTTACCGTGAACCGCTGCATCAGTCCGCTCTTTGTCTCGCTCTCTCTCACTCTCCCTCTCTCTGTTACCGTGAACCCCTGCATCGGTCTGCACTTTGTCTCTCTCTTTCTCACTCTCCCTCTCTCCGTTACCGTGAACCCCTGCATCAGTCTGCTCTTTGTCTCTCTCTCTCTCACTCTCCCTCTCTCCGTTACCTTGAACCCCTGCATCAGTCTGCTCTTTGTCTCTCTCTTTCTCGCTCTCCCTCTCTCCGTTACAGTGAACACCTGCATCAGTCTGCTCTTTGTCTCTCTCTTTCTCGCTCTCCCTCTGTAACCGTGAAACCCTGCATCAGTCTGCTCTTTGTCTCTCTCTCTCACACTCTCCCTCTCTCTGTTACCGTGAGCACCTTCATCAGTCTGCTCTTTGTCTCTCTCTTTCTCACTCTCCCTCTCTCCGTTACCGTGAACCCCTGCATCGGTCTGCTCGTTGTCTCTCTTTTTGTCGCTCTCCCCGCTCTCCGTTGTCATAAACCCCTGCATCAGTCTGCTCTTTTTCTCTCTCTCTCTCACTCTCCCTCTCTCCGTTACCGTGAACCGCTGCATCAGTCTGCTCTTTGTCACTTTCTTTCTCGCTCTCCCCCTCTCCGTTTCCGTGAACCCCGGCATCAGTCTGCTCTCTGTCTCTCTCTGTCTCGCTCTCCCTATCTCCGTTACCGTGAACCCCTGCATCAGTCTGCTCTTTGTCTCTCTCTCTTTCTCACTCTCCCTCTCTGCGTTACCGTGAACCCCTGCATCAGTCTGCTCTTTGTCTCTCTCTTTCTCACTCTCCCTCTGTAACCGTGAACCCCTGCATCAGTCTGCTCTTTTTCTCTCTCTTTCTCGTTCTCCCTCTCTCCGTTACGGTGAAGCCCTGCATCAGTCTGCTCTTTGTCTCTCTCTCTCACTCTCCCTCTCTCCATTACGGTGAACACCTGCATCAGTCTGCTCTTTGTCTCTCTCTTTCTCACTCTCCCTCTCTCCGTTACCGTGAACCCCTGCATCAGTCTGCTCTTTGTCTCTCTCTTTCTCACTCTCCCTCTCTCTGTTACCGTGAAGCCCTGCATCAATCTGAAATTTGTCTCTCTCTTTCTCACTCTCCGTCTCTCCGTTACCATGAAGCCCTACATCAGTCTGCTCTTTCTCTCTCTCTCTCTCACTCTCCCTCTCTCTGTTACCGTGAACCCCTGCATCAGTCTGCTCTCTCTCTCTCTTTCTCGCTCTCCCTATCTCCGTTACCGTGAACCCCTGCATCAGTCTGCTCTTTGTCTCTCTCTCTCACTCTCCTTCTCTCCGTTACCGTGAACCCCTGCATCAGTATGCTCTTTGTCTCTCTCTCTCACACTCTCCCTCTCTCCGTTACCGTGAACCCCTGCATCAGTCTGCGCTTTGTCTCTCTCTCTCTCACTCTCCCTCTCTCTGTTACCGTGAACCCCTGCATCAGTCTGCTCTTTGTCTCACTCTTTCTCACTCTCCCTATCTCCGTTAACATGAACCCTTGCATCAGTCTGCTCTCAGTCTCTCTCTTTCTCACTCTCCCTCTCTATGTTACTGTGAACCCCTGCATCAGTACGCTCTTTATCTCTCTCTTTCTCACTCTCCCTTTCTCCGTTACCGAGAACAGCTGCATCAGTCTGCTCTTTGACTCTCTCTTTCTCACTCTCCCTCTCTCTGTTACCGTGAAACCCTGCATCAATCTGCTCTTTGTCTCTCTCTTTCTCACTCTCCCTCTCTCCGTTACCGTGAACCCTGCATCAGTCTGCTCTTTCTCTCTCTCTCTCTCACTCTCCCTCTCTCTGTTACCGTGAACCCCTGCATGAGTCTGCTCTCTGTCTCTCTCTTTCTCGCTCTCCCTATCTCCGTTACCGTGAACCCCTGCATCAGTCTGCTCTTTGTCTCTCTCTCTCACTCTCCTTCTCTCCGTTACCGTGAACCCCTGCATCAGTATGCGCTTTGTCTCTCTCTCTCTCACTCTCCCTCTCTCTGTTACCGTGAACCCCTGCATCAGTCTGCTCTTTGTCTCACTCTTTCTCTCTCTCCCTATCTCCGTTAACATGAACCCTTGCATCAGTCTGCTCTCAGTCTCTCTCTTTCTCACTCTCCCTCTCTATGTTACTGTGAACCCCTGCATCAGTACGCTCTTTGTCTCTCTCTTTCTCACTCTCCCTTTCTCCGTTACCGAGAACAGCTGCATCAGTCTGCTCTTTGTCTCTCTCTTTCTCACTCTCCCTCTCTCCGTTACCGTGAACCCCTGCATCAGTCTACTCTTTGTCTCTCTCTCTCTTTCTCGCTCTCCCTCTCTCCGTTTCCGTGAACCCCTACATCAGTATGCTCTTTGTTTCTCTCTCTCTCACTCTCCCTCTCTCCGTTACCGTGAGCACCTTCATCAGTCTGCTCTTTGTCTCTCTCTTTCTCACTCTCCCTCTCTCCGTTAACGTGAACACCTGCATCGGTCTGCTCTTTTTCTCTCTCTCTCTCACTCTCCCTCTCTCCGTTACCGTGAACCCCTGCATCAGTCTGCTCTTTGTCACTTTCTTTCTCGCTCTCCCCCTCTCCGTTTCCGTGAACCCCGGCATCAGTCTGCTCTCTGTCTCTCTCTGTCTCGCTCTCCCTATCTCCGTTACCGTGAACCCCTGCATCAGTCTGCTCTTTGTCTCTCTCTCTTTCTCACTCTCCCTCTCTGCGTTACCGTGAACCCCTGCATCAGTCTGCTCTTTGTCTCTCTCTTTCTCACTCTCCCTCTGTAACCGTGAACCCCTGCATCGGTCTGCTCTTTGTCTCTCTCTTTCTCACTCTCCCTCTCTGTGTAACCGTGAACCCCTGCATCAGTCTGCTCTTTGTCTCTCTCTCTCTCACTCTCCCTCTCTCTGTTACCGTGAACCCCTGCATCGGTCTGCACTTTGTCTCTCTCTTTCTCACTCTCCCTCTCTCCGTTACCGTGAACCCCTGCATCAGTCTGCTCTTCGTCTCTCTCTCTCTCACTCTCCCTCTCTCCGTTACCTTGAACCCCTGCATCAGTCTGCTCTTTGTCTCTCTCTTTCTTGCTCTCCCTCTCTCCGTTACAGTGAACACCTGCATCAGTCTGCTCTTTGTCTCTCTCTTTCTCGCTCTCCCTCTCTCCGTTACCGTAAACCCCTGCATCAGTCTGCTCTTTTTCTCTCTCTCTCTCACTCTCCCTCTCTCCGTTACCGTGAACCGCTGCATCAGTCTGCTCTTTGTCACTTTCTTTCTCGCTCTCCCCCCTCTCCGTTTCCGTGAACCCCGGCATCAGTCTGCTCTCTGTCTCTCTCTGTCTCGCTCTCCCTATCTCCGTTACCGTGAACCCCTGCATCAGTCTGCTCTTTGTCTCTCTCTCTTTCTCACTCTCCCTCTCTGCGTTACCGTGAACCCCTGCATCAGTCTGCTCTTTGTCTCTCTCTTTCTCACTCTCCCTCTGTAACCGTGAAACCCTGCATCAGTCTGCTCTTTGTCTCTCTCTCTCACACTCTCCCTCTCTCTGTTACCGTGAACCCCTGCATCGGTCTGCTCTTTGTCTCTCTCTTTCTCACTCTCCCTCTCTCTGTAACCGTGAACCCCTGCATCAGTCTGCTCTTTGTCTCTCTCTCTCTCACTCTCCCTCTCTCTGTTACCGTGAACCGCTGCATCAGTCCGCTCTTTGTCTCGCTCTCTCTCACTCTCCCTCTCTCTGTTACCGTGAACCCCTGCATCGGTCTGCACTTTGTCTCTCTCTTTCTCACTCTCCCTCTCTCCGTTACCGTGAACCCCTGCATCAGTCTGCTCTTTGTCTCTCTCTCTCTCACTCTCCCTCTCTCCGTTACCTTGAACCCCTGCATCAGTCTGCTCTTTGTCTCTCTCTTTCTCGCTCTCCCTCTCTCCGTTACAGTGAACACCTGCATCAGTCTGCTCTTTGTCTCTCTCTTTCTCGCTCTCCCTCTGTAACCGTGAACCCCTGCATCAGTCCGCTCTTTGTCTCTCTCTCTCACACTCTCCCTCTCTCTGTTACCGTGAGCACCTTCATCAGTCTGCTCTTTGTCTCTCTCTTTCTCACTCTCCCTCTCTCCGTTACCGTGAACCCCTGCATCGGTCTGCTCGTTGTCTCTCTTTTTGTCGCTCTCACTCTCTCCGTTACCGTAAACCCCTGCATCAGTCTGCTCTTTTTCTCTCTCTCTCTCACTCTCCCTCTCTCCGTTACCGTGAACCGCTGCATCAGTCTGCTCTTTGTCACTTTCTTTCTCGCTCTCCCCCTCTCCGTTTCCGTGAACCCCGGCATCAGTCTGCTCTCTGTCTCTCTCTGTCTCGCTCTCCCTATCTCCGTTACCGTGAACCCCTGCATCAGTCTGCTCTTTGTCTCTCTCTCTTTCTCACTCTCCCTCTCTGCGTTACCGTGAACCCCTGCATCAGTCTGCTCTTTGTCTCTCTCTTTCTCACTCTCCCTCTGTAACCGTGAACCCCTGCATCAGTCTGCTCTTTTTCTCTCTCTTTCTCGTTCTCCCTCTCTCCGTTACGGTGAAGCCCTGCATCAGTCTGCTCTTTGTCTCTCTCTCTCACTCTCCCTCTCTCCATTACGGTGAACACCTGCATCAGTCTGCTCTTTGTCTCTCTCTTTCTCACTCTCCCTCTCTCCGTTACCGTGAACCCCTGCATCAGTCTGCTCTTTGTCTCTCTCTTTCTCACTCTCCCTCTCTCTGTTACCGTGAAGCCCTGCATCAATCTGAAATTTGTCTCTCTCTTTCTCACTCTCCGTCTCTCCGTTACCATGAAGCCCTACATCAGTCTGCTCTTTCTCTCTCTCTCTCTCACTCTCCCTCTCTCTGTTACCGTGAACCCCTGCATGAGTCTGCTCTCTCTCTCTCTTTCTCGCTCTCCCTATCTCCGTTACCGTGAACCCCTGCATCAGTCTGCTCTTTGTCTCTCTCTCTCACTCTCCTTCTCTCCGTTACCGTGAACCCCTGCATCAGTCTGCGCTTTGTCTCTCTCTCTCTCACTCTCCCTCTCTCTGTTACCGTGAACCCCTGCATCAGTCTGCTCTTTGTCTCACTCTTTCTCACTCTCCCTATCTCCGTTAACATGAACCCTTGCATCAGTCTGCTCTCAGTCTCTCTCTTTCTCACTCTCCCTCTCTATGTTACTGTGAACCCCTGCATCAGTACGCTCTTTATCTCTCTCTTTCTCACTCTCCCTTTCTCCGTTACCGAGAACAGCTGCATCAGTCTGCTCTTTGACTCTCTCTTTCTCACTCTCCCTCTCTCTGTTACCGTGAAACCCTGCATCAATCTGCTCTTTGTCTCTCTCTTTCTCACTCTCCCTCTCTCCGTTACCGTGAACCCTGCATCAGTCTGCTCTTTCTCTCTCTCTCTCTCACTCTCCCTCTCTCTGTTACCGTGAACCCCTGCATGAGTCTGCTCTCTGTCTCTCTCTTTCTCGCTCTCCCTATCTCCGTTACCGTGAACCCCTGCATCAGTCTGCTCTTTGTCTCTCTCTCTCACTCTCCTTCTCTCCGTTACCGTGAACCCCTGCATCAGTATGCGCTTTGTCTCTCTCTCTCTCACTCTCCCTCTCTCTGTTACCGTGAACCCCTGCATCAGTCTGCTCTTTGTCTCACTCTTTCTCTCTCTCCCTATCTCCGTTAACATGAACCCTTGCATCAGTCTGCTCTCAGTCTCTCTCTTTCTCACTCTCCCTCTCTATGTTACTGTGAACCCCTGCATCAGTACGCTCTTTGTCTCTCTCTTTCTCACTCTCCCTTTCTCCGTTACCGAGAACAGCTGCATCAGTCTGCTCTTTGTCTCTCTCTTTCTCACTCTCCCTCTCTCCGTTACCGTGAACCCCTGCATCAGTCTACTCTTTGTCTCTCTCTCTCTTTCTCGCTCTCCCTCTCTCCGTTTCCGTGAACCCCTACATCAGTATGCTCTTTGTTTCTCTCTCTCTCACTCTCCCTCTCTCCGTTACCGTGAGCACCTTCATCAGTCTGCTCTTTGTCTCTCTCTTTCTCACTCTCCCTCTCTCCGTTAACGTGAACACCTGCATCGGTCTGCTCTTTTTCTCTCTCTCTCTCACTCTCCCTCTCTCCGTTACCGTGAACCCCTGCATCAGTCTGCTCTTTGTCACTTTCTTTCTCGCTCTCCCCCTCTCCGTTTCCGTGAACCCCGGCATCAGTCTGCTCTCTGTCTCTCTCTGTCTCGCTCTCCCTATCTCCGTTACCGTGAACCCCTGCATCAGTCTGCTCTTTGTCTCTCTCTCTTTCTCACTCTCCCTCTCTGCGTTACCGTGAACCCCTGCATCAGTCTGCTCTTTGTCTCTCTCTTTCTCACTCTCCCTCTGTAACCGTGAACCCCTGCATCGGTCTGCTCTTTGTCTCTCTCTTTCTCACTCTCCCTCTCTGTGTAACCGTGAACCCCTGCATCAGTCTGCTCTTTGTCTCTCTCTCTCTCACTCTCCCTCTCTCTGTTACCGTGAACCCCTGCATCGGTCTGCACTTTGTCTCTCTCTTTCTCACTCTCCCTCTCTCCGTTACCGTGAACCCCTGCATCAGTCTGCTCTTCGTCTCTCTCTCTCTCACTCTCCCTCTCTCCGTTACCTTGAACCCCTGCATCAGTCTGCTCTTTGTCTCTCTCTTTCTTGCTCTCCCTCTCTCCGTTACAGTGAACACCTGCATCAGTCTGCTCTTTGTCTCTCTCTTTCTCGCTCTCCCTCTCTCCGTTACCGTAAACCCCTGCATCAGTCTGCTCTTTTTCTCTCTCTCTCTCACTCTCCCTCTCTCCGTTACCGTGAACCGCTGCATCAGTCTGCTCTTTGTCACTTTCTTTCTCGCTCTCCCCCTCTCCGTTTCCGTGAACCCCGGCATCAGTCTGCTCTCTGTCTCTCTCTGTCTCGCTCTCCCTATCTCCGTTACCGTGAACCCCTGCATCAGTCTGCTCTTTGTCTCTCTCTCTTTCTCACTCTCCCTCTCTGCGTTACCGTGAACCCCTGCATCAGTCTGCTCTTTGTCTCTCTCTTTCTCACTCTCCCTCTGTAACCGTGAAACCCTGCATCAGTCTGCTCTTTGTCTCTCTCTCTCACACTCTCCCTCTCTCTGTTACCGTGAACCCCTGCATCGGTCTGCTCTTTGTCTCTCTCTTTCTCACTCTCCCTCTCTCTGTAACCGTGAACCCCTGCATCAGTCTGCTCTTTGTCTCTCTCTCTCTCACTCTCCCTCTCTCTGTTACCGTGAACCGCTGCATCAGTCCGCTCTTTGTCTCGCTCTCTCTCACTCTCCCTCTCTCTGTTACCGTGAACCCCTGCATCGGTCTGCACTTTGTCTCTCTCTTTCTCACTCTCCCTCTCTCCGTTACCGTGTACCCCTGCATCAGTCTGCTCTTTGTCTCTCTCTCTCTCACTCTCCCTCTCTCCGTTACCTTGAACCCCTGCATCAGTCTGCTCTTTGTCTCTCTCTTTCTCGCTCTCCCTCTCTCCGTTACAGTGAACACCTGCATCAGTCTGCTCTTTGTCTCTCTCTTTCTCGCTCTCCCTCTGTAACCGTGAAACCCTGCATCAGTCTGCTCTTTGTCTCTCTCTCTCACACTCTCCCTCTCTCTGTTACCGTGAGCACCTTCATCAGTCTGCTCTTTGTCTCTCTCTTTCTCACTCTCCCTCTCTCCGTTACCGTGAACCCCTGCATCGGTCTGCTCGTTGTCTCTCTTTTTGTCGCTCTCACTCTCTCCGTTACCGTAAACCCCTGCATCAGTCTGCTCTTTTTCTCTCTCTCTCTCACTCTCCCTCTCTCCGTTACCGTGAACCGCTGCATCAGTCTGCTCTTTGTCACTTTCTTTCTCGCTCTCCCCCTCTCCGTTTCCGTGAACCCCGGCATCAGTCTGCTCTCTGTCTCTCTCTGTCTCGCTCTCCCTATCTCCGTTACCGTGAACCCCTGCATCAGTCTGCTCTTTGTCTCTCTCTCTTTCTCACTCTCCCTCTCTGCGTTACCGTGAACCCCTGCATCAGTCTGCTCTTTGTCTCTCTCTTTCTCACTCTCCCTCTGTAACCGTGAACCCCTGCATCAGTCTGCTCTTTTTCTCTCTCTTTCTCGTTCTCCCTCTCTCCGTTACGGTGAAGCCCTGCATCAGTCTGCTCTTTGTCTCTCTCTCTCACTCTCCCTCTCTCCATTACGGTGAACACCTGCATCAGTCTGCTCTTTGTCTCTCTCTTTCTCACTCTCCCTCTCTCCGTTACCGTGAACCCCTGCATCAGTCTGCTCTTTGTCTCTCTCTTTCTCACTCTCCCTCTCTCTGTTACCGTGAAGCCCTGCATCAATCTGAAATTTGTCTCTCTCTTTCTCACTCTCCGTCTCTCCGTTACCATGAAGCCCTACATCAGTCTGCTCTTTCTCTCTCTCTCTCTCACTCTCCCTCTCTCTGTTACCGTGAACCCCTGCATGAGTCTGCTCTCTCTCTCTCTTTCTCGCTCTCCCTATCTCCGTTACCGTGAACCCCTGCATCAGTCTGCTCTTTGTCTCTCTCTCTCACTCTCCTTCTCTCCGTTACCGTGAACCCCTGCATCAGTCTGCGCTTTGTCTCTCTCTCTCTCACTCTCCCTCTCTCTGTTACCGTGAACCCCTGCATCAGTCTGCTCTTTGTCTCACTCTTTCTCACTCTCCCTATCTCCGTTAACATGAACCCTTGCATCAGTCTGCTCTCAGTCTCTCTCTTTCTCACTCTCCCTCTCTATGTTACTGTGAACCCCTGCATCAGTACGCTCTTTATCTCTCTCTTTCTCACTCTCCCTTTCTCCGTTACCGAGAACAGCTGCATCAGTCTGCTCTTTGACTCTCTCTTTCTCACTCTCCCTCTCTCTGTTACCGTGAAACCCTGCATCAATCTGCTCTTTGTCTCTCTCTTTCTCACTCTCCCTCTCTCCGTTACCGTGAACCCTGCATCAGTCTGCTCTTTCTCTCTCTCTCTCTCACTCTCCCTCTCTCTGTTACCGTGAACCCCTGCATGAGTCTGCTCTCTGTCTCTCTCTTTCTCGCTCTCCCTATCTCCGTTACCGTGAACCCCTGCATCAGTCTGCTCTTTGTCTCTCTCTCTCACTCTCCTTCTCTCCGTTACCGTGAACCCCTGCATCAGTATGCGCTTTGTCTCTCTCTCTCTCACTCTCCCTCTCTCTGTTACCGTGAACCCCTGCATCAGTCTGCTCTTTGTCTCACTCTTTCTCTCTCTCCCTATCTCCGTTAACATGAACCCTTGCATCAGTCTGCTCTCAGTCTCTCTCTTTCTCACTCTCCCTCTCTATGTTACTGTGAACCCCTGCATCAGTACGCTCTTTGTCTCTCTCTTTCTCACTCTCCCTTTCTCCGTTACCGAGAACAGCTGCATCAGTCTGCTCTTTGTCTCTCTCTTTCTCACTCTCCCTCTCTCCGTTACCGTGAACCCCTGCATCAGTCTACTCTTTGTCTCTCTCTCTCTTTCTCGCTCTCCCTCTCTCCGTTTCCGTGAACCCCTACATCAGTATGCTCTTTGTTTCTCTCTCTCTCACTCTCCCTCTCTCTGTTACCGTGAGCACCTTCATCAGTCTGCTCTTTGTCTCTCTCTTTCTCACTCTCCCTCTCTCCGTTAACGTGAACACCTGCATCGGTCTGCTCTTTTTCTCTCTCTCTCTCACTCTCCCTCTCTCCGTTACCGTGAACCCCTGCATCAGTCTGCTCTTTGTCACTTTCTTTCTCGCTCTCCCCCTCTCCGTTTCCGTGAACCCCGGCATCAGTCTGCTCTCTGTCTCTCTCTGTCTCGCTCTCCCTATCTCCGTTACCGTGAACCCCTGCATCAGTCTGCTCTTTGTCTCTCTCTCTTTCTCACTCTCCCTCTCTGCGTTACCGTGAACCCCTGCATCAGTCTGCTCTTTGTCTCTCTCTTTCTCACTCTCCCTCTGTAACCGTGAACCCCTGCATCGGTCTGCTCTTTGTCTCTCTCTTTCTCACTCTCCCTCTCTGTGTAACCGTGAACCCCTGCATCAGTCTGCTCTTTGTCTCTCTCTCTCTCACTCTCCCTCTCTCTGTTACCGTGAACCCCTGCATCGGTCTGCACTTTGTCTCTCTCTTTCTCACTCTCCCTCTCTCCGTTACCGTGAACCCCTGCATCAGTCTGCTCTTCGTCTCTCTCTCTCTCACTCTCCCTCTCTCCGTTACCTTGAACCCCTGCATCAGTCTGCTCTTTGTCTCTCTCTTTCTTGCTCTCCCTCTCTCCGTTACAGTGAACACCTGCATCAGTCTGCTCTTTGTCTCTCTCTTTCTCGCTCTCCCTCTCTCCGTTACCGTGAACCCCTGCATCAGTCTGCTCTTTGTCTCTCTCTCTCTCTCACTCTCCCTCTCTCTGTTACCGTGAACCGCTGCATCAGTCCGCTCTTTGTCTCGCTCTTTCTCCCTCTCCCTCTCTCCGTTACCGTGAACCCCTGCATCTGTCTCCTCTTTGTCTCTCTCTTTCTCGTTCTCCCTCTCTCCGTTACGGTGAAGCCCTGCATCAGTCTGCTCTTTGTCTCTCTCTCTCACTCTCCCTCTCTCCATTACCGTGAACACCTGCATCAGTCTGCTCTTTGTCTCTCTCTTTCTCACTCTCCCTCTCTCCGTTACCGTGAACCCCTGCATCAGTCTGCTCTTTGTCTCTCTCTTTCTCACTCTCCCTCTCTCTGTTACCGTGAAGCCCTGCATCAATCTGAAATTTGTCTCTCTCTTTCTCACTCTCCGTCTCTCCGTTACCATGAAGCCCTACATCAGTCTGCTCTTTGTCTCTCTCTTTCTCACTCTCCCTCTCTCCGTTACAGTGAACCCCTGCTTCAGTCTGCTCTCTGTATCTCTCTTTCTCGCTCTCCCTATCTCCGTTACCGTGAACCCCTGTATCACTCTGCTCTTTGTCTCTCTCTCTCTCACTCTTCTTCTCTCTGTTACCGTGAACACCTGCATCAGTCTGCTCTTTGTCTCTCTCTCTCTCACTCTTCTTCTCTCTGTTACCGTGAACACCTGCATCAGTCTGCTCTTTGTATCTATCTTTCACACTCTCGCTCTCTCCGTAACCGTGAACCCTGCATCAGTCTGCTCTTTCTCTCTCTCTCTCTCACTCTCCCTCTCTCTGTTACCGTGAACCCCTGCATGAGTCTGCTCTCTGTCTCTCTCTTTCTCGCTCTCCCTATCTCCGTTACCGTGAACCCCTGCATCAGTCTGCTCTTTGTCTCACTCTTTCTCACTCTCCCTATCTCCGTTAACATGAACCCTTGCATCAGTCTGCTCTCAGTCTCTCTCTTTCTCACGCTCCCTCTCTATGTTACTGTGAACCCCTGCATCAGTACGCTCTTTATCTCTCTCTTTCTCACTCTCCCTTTCTCCGTTACCGAGAACAGCTGCATCAGTCTGCTCTTTGACTCTCTCTTTCTCACTCTCCCTCTCTCTGTTACCGTGAAACCCTGCATCAATCTGCTCTTTGTCTCTCTCTTTCTCACTCTCCCTCTCTCCGTTACCGTGAACCCTGCATCAGTCTGCTCTTTCTCTCTCTCTCTCACTCTCCCTCTCTCTGTTACCGTGAACCCCTGCATGAGTCTGCTCTCTGTCTCTCTCTTTCTCGCTCTCCCTATCTCCGTTACCGTGAACCCCTGCATCAGTCTGCTCTTTGTCTCTCTCTCTCACTCTCCTTCTCTCCGTTACCGTGAACCCCTGCATCAGTATGCGCTTTGTCTCTCTCTCTCTCACTCTCCCTCTCTCTGTTACCGTGAACCCCTGCATCAGTCTGCTCTTTGTCTCACTCTTTCTCACTCTCCCTATCTCCGTTAACATGAACCCTTGCATCAGTCTGCTCTCAGTCTCTCTCTTTCTCACTCTCCCTCTCTATGTTACTGTGAACCCCTGCATCAGTACGCTCTTTGTCTCTCTCTTTCTCACTCTCCCTTTCTCCGTTACCGAGAACAGCTGCATCAGTCTGCTCTTTGTCTCTCTCTTTCTCACTCTCCCTCTCTCCGTTACCGTGAACCCCTGCATCAGTCTACTCTTTGTCTCTCTCTCTTTCTCGCTCTCCCTCTCTCCGTTTCCGTGAACCCCTACATCAGTATGCTCTTTGTTTCTCTCTCTCTCACTCTCCCTCCCTCCGTTACCGTGAGCACCTTCATCAGTCTGCTCTTTGTCTCTCTCTTTCTCACTCTCCCTCTCTCCGTTAACGTGAACCCCTGCATCGGTCTGCTCGTTGTCTCTCTTTTTGTCGCTCTCACTCTCTCCGTTACCGTAAACCCCTGCTTCAGTCTGCTCTTTTTCTCTCTCTCTCTCACTCTCCCTCTCTCCGTTACCGTGAACCCCTGCATCAGTCTGCTCTTTGTCACTTTCTTTCTCGCTCTCCCCCTCTCCGTTTCCGTGAACCCCGGCATCAGTCTGCTCTCTGTCTCTCTCTGTCTCGCTCTCCCTCTCTCCGTTACCGTGAACTCCTGCATCAGTCTGCTCTTTGTCTCTCTCTTTCTCGCTCTCCCTCTCTACGTTACCGTAACTCCCTGCATCAGTCTGCTCTTTGTCTCTCTCTCTCTCACTCTCCCTCTCTCCGTTACCGTGAACCCCTGCATCGGTCTGCTCTTTGTCTCTCTCTCTCTCACTCTCCCTCTCTCCGATACCGTGAACCCCTGCATCGGTCTGCTCTTTGTCTCTCTCTCTCTCTCTCACTCTCACTCTCTCCGTTACCGTGAACCCCTGCATCGGTCTGCTCTTTGTCTCTCTCTTTCTCACTCTCCCTCTCTCCGTTACCATGAACCCCTGCATCGGTCTGCTCTTTATCTCTCTCTTTCTCACTCTCCCTCTCTCCGTTACCGTAAACCCCTGATTCAGTCTGCTCTTTATCTCTCTCTCTCTCACTCTCCCTCTCTCCGTTACCGTGAACCCCTGCATCGGTCTGTTCTTTCTCTCTCTCTCTCTCACTCTCCCTCTCTCCGTTACCGTGAACCCCTGCATCGGTCTGCTCTTTGTCTCTCTCTTTCTCACTCTCCCTCTCTCCGTTACCGTAAACACCTGATTCAGTCTGCTCTTTATCTCTCTCTCTCTCATTCTCCCTCTCTCTGTTACGTGAACCCCTGCATCGGTCTGCTCTTTGTCTCTCTCTTTCTCACTCTCCCTCTCTCTGTAACCGTGAACCCCTGCATTAGTCTGCTCTTTGTCTCTCTCTCTCTCACTCTCCCTCTCTCTGTTACCGTGAACCCCTGCATCAGTCTGCTCTTTGTCTCACTCTTTCTCACTCTCCCTATCTCCGTTAACATGAACCCTTGCATCAGTCTGCTCTCAGTCTCTCTCTTTCTCACTCTCCCTCTCTATGTTACTGTGAACCCCTGCATCAGTACGCTCTTTGTCTCTCTCTTTCTCACTCTCCCTTTCTCCGTTACCGAGAACAGCTGCATCAGTCTGCTCTTTGTCTCTCTCTTTCTCACTCTCCCTCTCTCCGTTACCGTGAACCCCTGCATCAGTCTACTCTTTGTCTCTCTCTCTTTCTCGCTCTCCCTCTCTCCGTTTCCGTGAACCCCTACATCAGTATGCTCTTTGTTTCTCTCTCTCTCACTCTCCCTCTCTCCGTTACCGTGAGCACCTTCATCAGTCTGCTCTTTGTCTCTCTCTTTCTCACTCTCCCTCTCTCCGTTAACGTGAACCCCTGCATCGGTCTGCTCGTTGTCTCTCTTTTTGTCGCTCTCACTCTCTCCGTTACCGTAAACCCCTGCTTCAGTCTGCTCTTTTTCTCTCTCTCTCTCACTCTCCCTCTCTCCGTTACCGTGAACCCCTGCATCAGTCTGCTCTTTGTCACTTTCTTTCTCGCTCTCCCCCCTCTCCGTTTCCGTGAACCCCGGCATCAGTCTGCTCTCTGTCTCTCTCTGTCTCGCTCTCCCTCTCTCCATTACCGTGAACCCCTGCATCAGTCTGCTCTTTGTCTCTCTCTTTCTCGCTCTCCCTCTCTACGTTACCGTAACTCCCTGCATCAGTCTGCTCTTTGTCTCTCTCTCTCTCACTCTCCCTCTCTCCGTTACCGTGAACCCCTGCATCGGTCTGCTCTTTGTCTCTCTCTCTCTCACTCTCCCTCTCTCCGATACCGTGAACCCCTGCATCGGTCTGCTCTTTGTCTCTCTCTCTCTCTCTCACTCTCACTCTCTCCGTTACCGTGAACCCCTGCATCGGTCTGCTCTTTGTCTCTCTCTTTCTCACTCTCCCTCTCTCCGTTACCATGAACCCCTGCATCGGTCTGCTCTTTATCTCTCTCTTTCTCACTCTCCCTCTCTCCGTTACCGTAAACCCCTGATTCAGTCTGCTCTTTATCTCTCTCTCTCTCACTCTCCCTCTCTCCGTTACCGTGAACCCCTGCATCGGTCTGTTCTTTGTCTCTCTCTCTCTCACTCTCCCTCTCTCCGTTACCGTGAACCCCTGCATCGGTCTGCTCTTTGTCTCTCTCTTTCTCACTCTCCCTCTCTCCGTTACCGTAAACCCCTGATTCAGTCTGCTCTTTATCTCTCTCTCTCTCATTCTCCCTCTCTCTGTTACGTGAACCCCTGCATCGGTCTGCTCTTTGTCTCTCTCTTTCTCACTCTCCCTCTCTCTGTAACCGTGAACCCCTGCATCAGTCTGCTCTTTGTCTCTCTCTCTCTCACTCTCCCTCTCTCTGTTAACGTGAACCCCTGCATCGGTCTGCACTTTGTCTCTCTCTTTCTCACTCTCCCTCTCTCCGTTACCGTGAACCCCTGCATCAGTCTGCTCTTTGTCTCTCTCTCTCTCACTCTCCCTCTCTCCGTTACCTTGAACCCCTGCATCAGTCTGCTCTTTGTCTCTCTCTGTCTCGCTCTCCCTCTCTCCGTTACAGTGAACACCTGCATCAGTCTGCTCTTTGTCTCTCTCTTTCTCGCTCTCCCTCTCTCCGTTACCGTGAACCCCTGCATCAGTCTGCTCTTTGTCTCTCTCTCTCTCTCGCTCTCCCTCTCTCTGTTACCGTGAACCGCTGCATCAGTCCGCTCTTTGTCTCGCTCTTTCTCCCTCTCCCTCTCTCCGTTACCGTGAACCCCTGCATCTGTCTCCTCTTTGTCTCTCTCTTTCTCGTTCTCCCTCTCTCCGTTACGGTGAAGCCCTGCATCTGTCTGCTCTTTGTCTCTCTCTCTCACTCTCCCTCTCTCCGTTACCGTGAACCCCTGCATCAGTCTGCTCTTTGTCTCTCTCTTTCTCACTCTCCCTCTCTCTGTTACCGTGAAGCCCTGCATCAATCTGAAATTTGTCTCTCTCTTTCTCACTCTCCGTCTCTCCGTTACCATGAAGCCCTACATCAGTCTGCTCTTTGTCTCTCTCTTTCTCACTCTCCCTCTCTCCGTTACAGTGAACCCCTGCTTCAGTCTGCTCTCTGTATCTCTCTTTCTCGCTCTCCCTATCTCCGTTACCGTGAACCCCTGTATCACTCTGCTCTTTGTCTCTCTCTCTCTCACTCTTCTTCTCTCTGTTACCGTGAACAGCTGCATCAGTCTGCTCTTTGTCTCTCTCTCTCTCACTCTTCTTCTCTCTGTTACCGTGAACACCTGCATCAGTCTGCTCTTTGTATCTATCTTTCACACTCTCGCTCTCTCCGTAACCGTGAACCCTGCATCAGTCTGCTCTTTCTCTCTAACTCTCTCACTCTCCCTCTCTCTGTTACCGTGAACCCCTGCATGAGTCTGCTCTCTGTCTCTCTCTTTCTCGCTCTCCCTATCTCTGTTACCGTGAACCCCTGCATCAGTCTGCTCTTTGTCTCTCTCTCTCACTCTCCTTCTCTCCGTTACCGTGAACCCCTGCATCAGTCTGCGCTTTGTCTCTCTCTCTCTCACTCTCCCTCTCTCTGTTACCGTGAACCCCTGCATCAGTCTGCTCTTTGTCTCACTCTTTCTCACTCTCCCTATCTCCGTTAACATGAACCCTTGCATCAGTCTGCTCTCAGTCTCTCTCTTTCTCACTCTCCCTCTCTATGTTACTGTGAACCCCTGCATCAGTACGCTCTTTATCTCTCTCTTTCTCACTCTCCCTTTCTCCGTTACCGAGAACAGCTGCATCAGTCTGCTCTTTGACTCTCTCTTTCTCACTCTCCCTCTCTCTGTTACCGTGAAACCCTGCATCAATCTGCTCTTTGTCTCTCTCTTTCTCACTCTCCCTCTCTCCGTTACCGTGAACCCTGCATCAGTCTGCTCTTTCTCTCTCTCTCTCTCACTCTCCCTCTCTCTGTTACCGTGAACCCCTGCATGAGTCTGCTCTCTGTCTCTCTCTTTCTCGCTCTCCCTATCTCCGTTACCGTGAACCCATGCATCAGTCTGCTCTTTGTCTCTCTCTCTCACTCTCCTTCTCTCCGTTACCGTGAACCCCTGCATCAGTATGCGCTTTGTCTCTCTCTCTCTCACTCTCCCTCTCTCTGTTACCGTGAACCCCTGCATCAGTCTGCTCTTTGTCTCACTCTTTCTCACTCTCCCTATCTCCGTTAACATGAACCCTTGCATCAGTCTGCTCTCAGTCTCTCTCTTTCTCACTCTCCCTCTCTATGTTACTGTGAACCCCTGCATCAGTACGCTCTTTGTCTCTCTCTTTCTCACTCTCCCTTTCTCCGTTACCGAGAACTGCTGCATCAGTCTGCTCTTTGTCTCTCTCTTTCTCACTCTCCCTCTCTCCGTTACCGTGAACCCCTGCATCAGTCTACTCTTTGTCTCTCTCTCTTTCTCGCTCTCCCTCTCTCCGTTTCCGTGAACCCTTACATCAGTATGCTCTTTGTTTCTCTCTCTCTCACTCTCCCTCTCTCCGTTACCGTGAGCACCTTCATCAGTCTGCTCTTTGTCTCTCTCTTTCTCACTCTCCCTCTCTCCGTTAACGTGAACCCCTGCATCGGTCTGCTCGTTGTCTCTCGTTTTGTCGCTCTCACTCTCTCCGTTACCGTAAACCCCTGCATCAGTCTGCTCTTTTTCTCTCTCTCTCTCACTCTCCCTCTCTCCGTTACCGTGAACCCCTGCATCAGTCTGCTCTTTGTCACTTTCTTTCTCGCTCTCCCCCTCTCCGTTTCCGTGAACCCCGGCATCAGTCTGCTCACTGTCTCTCTCTGTCTCGCTCTCCCTATCTCCGTTATCGTGAACCCCTGCATCAGTCTGCTCTCAGTCTCTCTCTTTCTCACTCTCCCTCTCTATGTTACTGTGAACCCCTGCATCAGTACGCTCTTTATCTCTCTCTTTCTCACTCTCCCTTTCTCCGTTACCGAGAACAGCTGCATCAGTCTGCTCTTTGACTCTCTCTTTCTCACTCTCCCTCTCTCTGTTACCGTGAAACCCTGCATCAATCTGCTCTTTGTCTCTCTCTTTCTCACTCTCCCTCTCTCCGTTACCGTGAACCCTGCATCAGTCTGCTCTTTCTCTCTCTCTCTCACTCTCACTCTCTCTGTTACCGTGAACCCCTGCATGAGTCTGCTCTCTGTCTCTCTCTTTCTCGCTCTCCCTATCTCCGTTACCGTGAACCCCTGCATCAGTCTGCTCTTTGTCTCTCTCTCTCACTCTCCTTCTCTCCGTTACCGTGAACCCCTGCATCAGTATGCGCTTTGTCTCTCTCTCTCTCACTCTCCCTCTCTCTGTTACCGTGAACCCCTGCATCAGTCTGCTCTTTGTCTCACTCTTTCTCACTCTCCCTATCTCCGTTAACATGAACCCTTGCATCAGTCTGCTCTCAGTCTCTCTCTTTCTCACTCTCCCTCTCTATGTTACTGTGAACCCCTGCATCAGTACGCTCTTTGTCTCTCTCTTTCTCACTCTCCCTTTCTCCGTTACCGAGAACAGCTGCATCAGTCTGCTCTTTGTCTCTCTCTTTCTCACTCTCCCTCTCTCCGTTACCGTGAACCCCTGCATCAGTCTACTCTTTGTCTCTCTCTCTTTCTCGCTCTCCCTCTCTCCGTTTCCGTGAACCCCTACATCAGTATGCTCTTTGTTTCTCTCTCTCTCACTCTCCCTCTCTCCGTTACCGTGAGCACCTTCATCAGTCTGCTCTTTGTCTCTCTCTTTCTCACTCTCCTTCTCTCCGTTAACGTGAACCCCTGCATCGGTCTGCTCGTTGTCTCTCTTTTTGTCGCTCTCACTCTCTCCGTTACCGTAAACCCCTGCTTCAGTCTGCTCTTTTTCTCTCTCTCTCTCACTCTCCCTCTCTCCGTTACCGTGAACCCCTGCATCAGTCTGCTCTTTGTCACTTTCTTTCTCGCTCTCCCCCTCTCCGTTTCCGTGAACCCCGGCATCAGTCTGCTCTCTGTCTCTCTCTGTCTCGCTCTCCCTCTCTCCGTTACCGTGAACCCCTGCATCAGTCTGCTCTTTGTCTCTCTCTTTCTCGCTCTCCCTCTCTACGTTACCGTAACTCCCTGCATCAGTCTGCTCTTTGTCTCTCTCTCTCTCACTCTCCCTCTCTCCGTTACCGTGAACCCCTGCATCGGTCTGCTCTTTGTCTCTCTCTCTCTCACTCTCCCTCTCTCCGATACCGTGAACCCCTGCATCGGTCTGCTCTTTGTCTCTCTCTCTCTCTCTCACTCTCACTCTCTCCGTTACCGTGAACCCCTGCATCGGTCTGCTCTTTTTCTCTCTCTCTCTCACTCTCCCTCTCTCCGTTACCGTGAACCCCTGCATCAGTCTGCTCTTTGTCACTTTCTTTCTCGCTCTCCCCCTCTCCGTTTCCGTGAACCCCGGCATCAGTCTGCTCTCTGTCTCTCTTTGTCTCGCTCTCCCTCTCTCCGTTACCGTGAACCCCTGCATCAGTCTGCTCTTTGTCTCTCTCTTTCTCGCTCTCCCTCTCTACGTTACCGTAACTCCCTGCATCAGTCTGCTCTTTGTCTCTCTCTCTCTCACTCTCCCTCTCTCCGTTACCGTGAACCCCTGCATCGGTCTGCTCTTTGTCTCTCTCTCTCTCACTCTCCCTCTCTCCGATACCGTGAACCCCTGCATCGGTCTGCTCTTTGTCTCTCTCTCTCTCTCTCACTCTCACTCTCTCCGTTACCGTGAACCCCTGCATCGGTCTGCTCTTTGTCTCTCTCTTTCTCACTCTCCCTCTTTCCGTTACCATGAACCCCTGCATCGGTCTGCTCTTATCTCTCTCTTTCTCACTCTCCCTCTCTCCGTTACCGTAAACCCCTGATTCAGTCTGCTCTTTATCTCTCTCTCTCTCACTCTCCCTCTCTCCGTTACCGTGAACCCCTGCATCGGTCTGTTCTTTGTCTCTCTCTCTCTCACTCTCCCTCTCTCCGTTACCGTGAACCCCTGCATCGGTCTGCTCTTTGTCTCTCTCTTTCTCACTCTCCCTCTCTCCGTTACCGTAAACCCCTGATTCAGTCTGCTCTTTATCTCTCTCTCTCTCATTCTCCCTCTCTCTGTTACGTGAACCCCTGCATCGGTCTGCTCTTTGTCTCTCTCTTTCTCACTCTCCCTCTCTCTGTAACCGTGAACCCCTGCATCAGTCTGCTCTTTGTCTCTCTCTCTCTCACTCTCCCTCTCTCTGTTAACGTGAACCCCTGCATCGGTGTGCACTTTGTCTCTCTCTTTCTCACTCTCCCTCTCTCCGTTACCGTGAACCCCTGCATCAGTCTGCTCTTTGTCTCTCTCTCTTTCTCGCTCTCCCTCTCTCCGTTTCCGTGAACCCTTACATCAGTATGCTCTTTGTTTCTCTCTCTCTCACTCTCCCTCTCTCCGTTACCGTGAGCACCTTCATCAGTCTGCTCTTTGTCTCTCTCTTTCTCACTCTCCCTCTCTCCGTTAACGTGAACCCCTGCATCGGTCTGCTCGTTGTCTCTCGTTTTGTCGCTCTCACTCTCTCCGTTACCGTAAACCCCTGCATCAGTCTGCTCTTTTTCTCTCTCTCTCTCACTCTCCCTCTCTCCGTTACCGTGAACCCCTGCATCAGTCTGCTTTTTGTCACTTTCTTTCTCGCTCTCCCCCTCTCCGTTTCCGTGAACCCCGGCATCAGTCTGCTCACTGTCTCTCTCTGTCTCGCTCTCCCTATCTCCGTTATCGTGAACCCCTGCATCAGTCTGCTCTCAGTCTCTCTCTTTCTCACTCTCCCTCTCTATGTTACTGTGAACCCCTGCATCAGTACGCTCTTTATCTCTCTCTTTCTCACTCTCCCTTTCTCCGTTACCGAGAACAGCTGCATCAGTCTGCTCTTTGACTCTCTCTTTCTCACTCTCCCTCTCTCTGTTACCGTGAAACCCTGCATCAATCTGCTCTTTGTCTCTCTCTTTCTCACTCTCCCTCTCTCCGTTACCGTGAACCCTGCATCAGTCTGCTCTTTCTCTCTCTCTCTCACTCTCCCTCTCTCTGTTACCGTGAACCCCTGCATGAGTCTGCTCTCTGTCTCTCTCTTTCTCGCTCTCCCTATCTCCGTTACCGTGAACCCCTGCATCAGTCTGCTCTTTGTCTCTCTCTCTCACTCTCCTTCTCTCCGTTACCGTGAACCCCTGCATCAGTATGCGCTTTGTCTCTCTCTCTCTCACTCTCCCTCTCTCTGTTACCGTGAACCCCTGCATCAGTCTGCTCTTTGTCTCACTCTTTCTCACTCTCCCTATCTCCGTTAACATGAACCCTTGCATCAGTCTGCTCTCAGTCTCTCTCTTTCTCACTCTCCCTCTCTATGTTACTGTGAACCCCTGCATCAGTACGCTCTTTGTCTCTCTCTTTCTCACTCTCCCTTTCTCCGTTACCGAGAACAGCTGCATCAGTCTGCTCTTTGTCTCTCTCTTTCTCACTCTCCCTCTCTCCGTTACCGTGAACCCCTGCATCAGTCTACTCTTTGTCTCTCTCTCTTTCTCACTCTCCCTCTCTCCGTTTCCGTGAACCCCTACATCAGTATGCTCTTTGTTTCTCTCTCTCTCACTCTCCCTCTCTCCGTTACCGTGAGCACCTTCATCAGTCTGCTCTTTGTCTCTCTCTTTCTCACTCTCCTTCTCTCCGTTAACGTGAACCCCTGCATCGGTCTGCTCGTTGTCTCTCTTTTTGTCGCTCTCACTCTCTCCGTTACCGTAAACCCCTGCTTCAGTCTGCTCTTTTTCTCTCTCTCTCTCACTCTCCCTCTCTCCGTTACCGTGAACCCCTGCATCAGTCTGCTCTTTGTCACTTTCTTTCTCGCTCTCCCCCTCTCCGTTTCCGTGAACCCCGGCATCAGTCTGCTCTCTGTCTCTCTCTGTCTCGCTCTCCCTCTCTCCGTTACCGTGAACCCCTGCATCAGTCTGCTCTTTGTCTCTCTCTTTCTCGCTCTCCCTCTCTACGTTACCGTAACTCCCTGCATCAGTCTGCTCTTTGTCTCTCTCTCTCTCACTCTCCCTCTCTCCGTTACCGTGAACCCCTGCATCGGTCTGCTCTTTGTCTCTCTCTCTCTCACTCTCCCTCTCTCCGATACCGTGAACCCCTGCATCGGTCTGCTCTTTGTCTCTCTCTCTCTCTCTCACTCTCACTCTCTCCGTTACCGTGAACCCCTGCATCGGTCTGCTCTTTTTCTCTCTCTCTCTCACTCTCCCTCTCTCCGTTACCGTGAACCCCTGCATCAGTCTGCTCTTTGTCACTTTCTTTCTCGCTCTCCCCCTCTCCGTTTCCGTGAACCCCGGCATCAGTCTGCTCTCTGTCTCTCTCTGTCTCGCTCTCCCTCTCTCCGTTACCGTGAACCCCTGCATCAGTCTGCTCTTTGTCTCTCTCTTTCTCGCTCTCCCTCTCTACGTTACCGTAACTCCCTGCATCAGTCTGCTCTTTGTCTCTCTCTCTCTCACTCTCCCTCTCTCCGTTACCGTGAACCCCTGCATCGGTCTGCTCTTTGTCTCTCTCTCTCTCACTCTCCCTCTCTCCGATACCGTGAACCCCTGCATCGGTCTGCTCTTTGTCTCTCTCTCTCTCTCTCACTCTCACTCTCTCCGTTACCGTGAACCCCTGCATCGGTCTGCTCTTTGTCTCTCTCTTTCTCACTCTCCCTCTCTCCGTTACCATGAACCCCTGCATCGGTCTGCTCTTTATCTCTCTCTTTCTCACTCTCCCTCTCTCCGTTACCGTAAACCCCTGATTCAGTCTGCTCTTTATCTCTCTCTCTCTCACTCTCCCTCTCTCCGTTACCGTGAACCCCTGCATCGGTCTGTTCTTTGTCTCTCTCTCTCTCACTCTCCCTCTCTCCGTTACCGTGAACCCCTGCATCGGTCTGCTCTTTGTCTCTCTCTTTCTCACTCTCCCTCTCTCCGTTACCGTAAACCCCTGATTCAGTCTGCTCTTTATCTCTCTCTCTCTCATTCTCCCTCTCTCTGTTACGTGAACCCCTGCATCGGTCTGCTCTTTGTCTCTCTCTTTCTCACTCTCCCTCTCTCTGTAACCGTGAACCCCTGCATCAGTCTGCTCTTTGTCTCTCTCTCTCTCACTCTCCCTCTCTCTGTTAACGTGAACCCCTGCATCGGTCTGCACTTTGTCTCTCTCTTTCTCACTCTCCCTCTCTCCGTTACCGTGAACCCCTGCATCAGTCTGCTCTTTGTCTCTCTCTCTCTCACTCTCCCTCTCTCCGTTACCTTGAACCCCTGCATCAGTCTGCTCTTTGTCTCTCTCTGTCTCGCTCTCCCTCTCTCCGTTACAGTGAACACCTGCATCAGTCTGCTCTTTGTCTCTCTCTTTCTCGCTCTCCCTCTCTCCGTTACCGTGAACCCCTGCATCAGTCTGCTCTTTGTCTCTCTCTCTCTCTCGCTCTCCCTCTCTCTGTTACCGTGAACCGCTGCATCAGTCCGCTCTTTGTCTCGCTCTTTCTCCCTCTCCCTCTCTCCGTTACCGTGAACCCCTGCATCTGTCTCCTCTTTGTCTCTCTCTTTCTCGTTCTCCCTCTCTCCGTTACGGTGAAGCCCTGCATCAGTCTGCTCTTTGTCTCTCTCTCTCACTCTCCCTCTCTCCGTTACCGTGAACCCCTGCATCAGTCTGCTCTTTGTCTCTCTCTTTCTCACTCTCCCTCTCTCTGTTACCGTGAAGCCCTGCATCAATCTGAAATTTGTCTCTCTCTTTCTCACTCTCCGTCTCTCCGTTACCATGAAGCCCTACATCAGTCTGCTCTTTGTCTCTCTCTTTCTCACTCTCCCTCTCTCCGTTACAGTGAACCCCTGCTTCAGTCTGCTCTCTGTATCTCTCTTTCTCGCTCTCCCTATCTCCGTTACCGTGAACCCCTGTATCACTCTGCTCTTTGTCTCTCTCTCTCTCACTCTTCTTCTCTCTGTTACCGTGAACAGCTGCATCAGTCTGCTCTTTGTCTCTCTCTCTCTCACTCTTCTTCTCTCTGTTACCGTGAACACCTGCATCAGTCTGCTCTTTGTATCTATCTTTCACACTCTCGCTCTCTCCGTAACCGTGAACCCTGCATCAGTCTGCTCTTTCTCTCTCTCTCTCTCACTCTCCCTCTCTCTGTTACCGTGAACCCCTGCATGAGTCTGCTCTCTGTCTCTCTCTTTCTCACTCTCCCTCTCTATGTTACCATGAACCGCTGCATCAGTCCGCTCTTTGTCTCGCTCTTTCTCCCTCTCCCTCTCTCCGTTACCGTGAACCCCTGCATCTGTCTCCTCTTTGTCTCTCTCTTTCTCGTTCTCCCTCTCTCCGTTACGGTGAAGCCCTGCATCAGTCTGCTCTTTGTCTCTCTCTCTCACTCTCCCTCTCTCCATTACCGTGAACATCTGCATCAGTCTGCTCTTTGTCTCTCTCTTTCTCACTCTCCCTCTCTCCGTTACCGTGAACCCCTGCATCAGTCTGCTCTTTGTCTCTCTCTTTCTCACTCTCCCTCTCTCTGTTACCGTGAAGCCCTGCATCAATCTGAAATTTGTCTCTCTCTTTCTCACTCTCCGTCTCTCCGTTACCATGAAGCCCTACATCAGTCTGCTCTTTGTCTCTCTCTTTCTCACTCTCCCTCTCTCCGTTACAGTGAACCCCTGCTTCAGTCTGCTCTCTGTATCTCTCTTTCTCGCTCTCCCTATCTCCGTTACCGTGAACCCCTGTATCACTCTGCTCTTTGTCTCTCTCTCTCTCACTCTTCTTCTCTCTGTTACCGTGAACAGCTGCATCAGTCTGCTCTTTGTCTCTCTCTCTCTCACTCTTCTTCTCTCTGTTACCGTGAACACCTGCATCAGTCTGCTCTTTGTATCTATCTTTCACACTCTCCCTCTCTCTGTAACCATGAACCCCTGCATCAGTCTGCTCTTTGTCTCTCGCTCTCACACTCTCCCTCTCTCCGTTACCGTGAACCCCTGCATCAGTCTGCTCTTTGTCTCTCTCTTTCTCACTCTCCCTCTGTAACCGTGAACCCCTGCATCAGTCTGCTCTTTGTCTCTCTCTCTCACACTCTCCCTCTCTCTGTTACCGTGAACCCCTGCATTGGTCTGCTCTTTGTCTCTCTCTTTCTCACTCTCCCTCTCTCTGTAACCGTGAACCCCTGCATCAGTCTGCTCTTTGTCTCTCTCTCTCTCACTCTCCCTCTCTCTGTTACCGTGAACCCCTGCATCGGTCTGCACTTTGTCTCTCTCTTTCTCACTCTCCCTCTCTCCGTTACCGTGAACCCCTGCATCAGTCTGCTCTTTGTCTCTCTCTCTCTCACTCTCCCTCTCTCCGTTACCGTGAACCCCTGCATCAGTCTGCTCTTTGTCTCTCTCTTTCTCGCTCGCCCTCTCTCCGTTACAGTGAACACCTGCATCAGTCTGCTCTTTGTCTCTCTCTTTCTCGCTCTCCCTCTCTCCGTTACCGTGAACCCCTGCATCAGTCTGCTCTTTGTCTCTCTCTCTCTCTCACTCTCCCTCTCTCTGTTACCGTGAACCGCTGCATCAGTCCGCTCTTTGTCTCGCTCTTTCTCCCTCTCCCTCTCTCCGTTACCGTGAACCCCTGCATCTGTCTCCTCTTTGTCTCTCTCTTTCTCGTTCTCCCTCTCTCCGTTACGGTGAAGCCCTGCATCAGTCTGCTCTTTGTCTCTCTCTCTCACTCTCCCTCTCTCCATTACCGTGAACACCTGCATCAGTCTGCTCTTTGTCTCTCTCTTTCTCACTCTCCCTCTCTCCGTTACCGTGAACCCCTGCATCAGTCTGCTCTTTGTCTCTCTCTTTCTCACTCTCCCTCTCTCTGTTACCGTGAAGCCCTGCATCAATCTGAAATTTGTCTCTCTCTTTCTCACTCTCCGTCTCTCCGTTACCATGAAGCCCTACATCAGTCTGCTCTTTGTCTCTCTCTTTCTCACTCTCCCTCTCTCCGTTACAGTGAACCCCTGCTTCAGTCTGCTCTCTGTATCTCTCTTTCTCGCTCTCCCTATCTCCGTTACCGTGAACCCCTGTATCACTCTGCTCTTTGTCTCTCGCTCTCTCACTCTTCTTCTCTCTGTTACCGTGAACACCTGCATCAGTCTGCTCTTTGTCTCTCTCTCTCTCACTCTTCTTCTCTCTGTTACCGTGAACACCTGCATCAGTCTGCTCTTTGTATCTATCTTTCAAACTCTCGCTCTCTCCGTAACCGTGAACCCTGCATCAGTCTGCTCTTTCTCTCTCTCTCTCTCACTCTCCCTCTCTCTGTTACCGTGAACCCCTGCATGAGTCTGCTCTCTGTCTCTCTCTTTCTCGCTCTCCCTATCTCCGTTACCGTGAACCCCTGCATCAGTCTGCTCTTTGTCTCTCTCTCTCACTCTCCTTCTCTCCGTTACCGTGAACCCCTGCATCAGTCTGCTCTTTGTCTCTCTCTCTCTCACTCTCCCTCTCTCTGTTACCGTGAACCCCTGCATCAGTCTGCTCTTTGTCTCTCTCTTTATCACTATCCGTCTCTCCGTTACCGTGAACCCCTGCATCAGTCTGCTCTTTGTCTCACTCTTTCTCACTCTCCCTCTCTCCGTTAACATGAACCCTTGTATCAGTCTGCTCTCAGTCTCTCTCTTTCTCACTCTCCCTCTCTATGTTACTGTGAACCCCTGCATCAGTACGCTCTTTATCTCTCTCTTTCTCACTCTCCCTTTCTCAGTTACCGAGAACAGCTGCATCAGTCTGCTCTTTGACTCTCTCTTTCTCACTCTCCCTCTCTCTGTTACCGTGAAACCCTGCATCAATCTGCTCTTTGTCACTCTCTTTCTCACTCTCCCTCTCTCCGTTACCGTGAACCCCTGCATTAGTCTGCTCTTTGTCTCTCTCTTTCTCACTCTCCCTCTCTCCGTTACCGCGAACCCCTGCATCAGTCTGCTCTTTGTCTTTCTCTCTTTCTCGCTCTCCCTCTCTCCGTTTCCGTGAACCCCTACATCAGTATGCTCTTTGTTTCTCTCTCTCTCACTCTCCCTCTCTCCGTTACCGTGAGCACCTTCATCAGTCTGCTCTTTGTCTCTCTCTTTCTCACTCTCCCTCTCTCCGTTACCGTGAACCCCTGCATCGGTCTGCTCGTTGTCTCTCTTTTTGTCGCTCTCACTCTCTCCGTTACCGTAAACCCCTGCATCAGTCTGCTCTTTGTCTCTCTCTTTCTCACTCTCCCTCTCTCTGTTACCGTGAAGCCCTGCATCAATCTGAAATTTGTCTCTCTCTTTCTCACTCTCCGTCTCTCCGTTACCATGAAGCCCTACATCAGTCTGCTCTTTGTCTCTCTCTTTCTCACTCTCCCTCTCTCCGTTACAGTGAACCCCTGCTTCAGTCTGCTCTCTGTATCTCTCTTTCTCGCTCTCCCTATCTCCGTTACCGTGAACCCCTGTATCACTCTGCTCTTTGTCTCTCGCTCTCTCACTCTTCTTCTCTCTGTTACCGTGAACACCTGCATCAGTCTGCTCTTTGTCTCTCTCTCTCTCACTCTTCTTCTCTCTGTTACCGTGAACACCTGCATCAGTCTGCTCTTTGTATCTATCTTTCAAACTCTCGCTCTCTCCGTAACCGTGAACCCTGCATCAGTCTGCTCTTTCTCTCTCTCTCTCTCACTCTCCCTCTCTCTGTTACCGTGAACCCCTGCATGAGTCTGCTCTCTGTCTCTCTCTTTCTCGCTCTCCCTATCTCCGTTACCGTGAACCCCTGCATCAGTCTGCTCTTTGTCTCTCTCTCTCACTCTCCTTCTCTCCGTTACCGTGAACCCCTGCATCAGTCTGCTCTTTGTCTCTCTATCTCTCACTCTCCCTCTCTCTGTTACCGTGAACCCCTGCATCAGTCTGCTCTTTGTCTCTCTCTTTATCACTATCCGTCTCTCCGTTACCGTGAACCCCTGCATCAGTCTGCTCTTTGTCTCACTCTTTCTCACTCTCCCTATCTCCGTTAACATGAACCCTTGTATCAGTCTGCTCTCAGTCTCTCTCTTTCTCACTCTCCCTCTCTATGTTACTGTGAACCCCTGCATCAGTACGCTCTTTATCTCTCTCTTTCTCACTCTCCCTTTCTCAGTTACCGAGAACAGCTGCATCAGTCTGCTCTTTGACTCTCTCTTTCTCACTCTCCCTCTCTCTGTTACCGTGAAACCCTGCATCAATCTGCTCTTTGTCACTCTCTTTCTCACTCTCCCTCTCTCCGTTACCGTGAACCCCTGCATTAGACTGCTCTTTGTCTCTCTCTTTCTCACTCTCCCTCTCTCCGTTACCGCGAACCCCTGCATCAGTCTGCTCTTTGTCTTTCTCTCTTTCTCGCTCTCCCTCTCTCCGTTTCCGTGAACCCCTACATCAGTATGCTCTTTGTTTCTCTCTCTCTCACTCTCCCTCTCTCCGTTACCGTGAGCACCTTCATCAGTCTGCTCTTTGTCTCTCTCTTTCTCACTCTCCCTCTCTCCGTTACCGTGAACCCCTGCATCGGTCTGCTCGTTGTCTCTCTTTTTGTCGCTCTCACTCTCTCCGTTACCGTAAACCCCTGCATCAGTCTGCTCTTTTTCTCTCTCTCTCTCACTCTCCCTCTCTCCGTTACCGTGAACCCCTGCATCAGTCTGCTCTTTGTCACTTTCTTTCTCGCTCTCCCCCCTCTCCGTTTCCGTGAACCCCGGCATCAGTCTGCTCTCTGTCTCTCTCTGTCTCGCTCTCCCTATCTCCGTTACCGTGAACCCCTGCATCAGTCTGCTCTTTGTCTCTCTCTCTTTCTCACTCTCCCTCTCTGCGTTACCGTGAACCCCTGCATCAGTCTGCTCTTTGTCTCTCTCTTTCTCACTCTCCCTCTGTAACCGTGAACCCCTGCATCAGTCTGCTCTTTGTCTCTCTCTCTCACACTCTCCCTCTCTCTGTTACCGTGAACCCCTGCATCAGTCTGCTCTTTGTCTCTCTCTCTCTCACTCTCCCTCTCTCTGTTACCGTGAACCCCTGCATCGGTCTGCACTTTGTCTCTCTCTTTCTCACTCTCCCTCTCTCCGTTACCGTGAACCCCTGCATCAGTCTGCTCTTTGTCTCTCTCTCTCTCACTCTCCCTCTCTCCGTTACCTTGAACCCCTGCATCAGTCTGCTCTTTGTCTCTCTCTTTCTCGCTCTCCCTCTCTCCGTTACAGTGAACACCTGCATCAGTCTGCTCTTTGTCTCTCTCTTTCTCGCTCTCCCTCTCTCCGTTACCGTGAACCCCTGCATCAGTCTGCTCTTTGTCTCTCTCTCTCTCTCACTCTCCCTCTCTATGTTACCATGAACCGCTGCATCAGTCCGCTCTTTGTCTCGCTCTTTCTCCCTCTCCCTCTCTCCGTTACCGTGAACCCCTGCATCTGTCTCCTCTTTGTCTCTCTCTTTCTCGTTCTCCCTCTCTCCGTTACGGTGAAGCCCTGCATCAGTCTGCTCTTTGTCTCTCTCTCTCACTCTCCCTCTCTCCATTACCGTGAACACCTGCATCAGTCTGCTCTTTGTCTCTCTCTTTCTCACTCTCCCTCTCTCCGTTACCGTGAACCCCTGCATCAGTCTGCTCTTTGTCTCTCTCTTTCTCACTCTCCCTCTCTCTGTTACCGTGAAGCCCTGCATCAATCTGAAATTTGTCTCTCTCTTTCTCACTCTCCGTCTCTCCGTTACCATGAAGCCCTACATCAGTCTGCTCTTTGTCTCTCTCTTTCTCACTCTCCCTCTCTCCGTTACAGTGAACCCCTGCTTCAGTCTGCTCTCTGTATCTCTCTTTCTCGCTCTCCCTATCTCCGTTACCGTGAACCCCTGTATCACTCTGCTCTTTGTCTCTCTCTCTCTCACTCTTCTTCTCTCTGTTACAGTGAACAGCTGCATCAGTCTGCTCTTTGTCTCTCTCTCTCTCACTCTTCTCTCTGTTACCGTGAACACCTGCATCAGTCTGCTCTTTGTATCTATCTTTCACACTCTCGCTCTCTCCGTAACCGTGAACCCTGCATCAGTCTGCTCTTTCTCTCTCTCTCTCTCACTCTCCCTCTCTCTGTTACCGTGAAACCCTGCATGAGTCTGCTCTCTGTCTCTCTCTTTCTCGCTCTCCCTATCTCCGTTACCGTGAACCCCTGCATCAGTCTGCTCTTTGTCTCTCTCTCTCACTCTCCCTCTCTCCGTTACCGTGAACCCTGCATCAGTCTGCTCTTTCTCTCTCTCTCTCTCACTCTCCCTCTCTCTGTTACCGTGAACCCCTGCATGAGTCTGCTCTCTGTCTCTCTCTTTCTCGCTCTCCCTATCTCCGTTACCGTGAACCCCTGCATCAGTCTGCTCTTTGTCTCTCTCTTTCTCACTCTCCCTCTCTCCTTAACCGTGAACCCCTGCATCAGTCTGCTCTTTGTCTCCCTCTCTCGCACTCTCCCTCTCTCTGTTACCGTGAACCCCTGCATCTGTCTGCACTTTGTCTCTCTCTTTCTCGCTCTCCCTCTCTCTGTTACCGTCAACCCCTGCATCAGTCTGCTCTTTCTCTATCTCTTTCTCGCTCTCCCTCTCTCCGTTACCGCGAACCCCTGCATCAGTCTGCTCTTTGTCTATCTCTCTCACTCTCCCTCTCTCTGTTACCGTAAACACCTGCATCAGTCTGCTCTTTCTCTCTCTCTCTCTCTCTCTCGCTCTCCCTCTCTCCGTTACCGTGAACCCCTGATTCAGTCTGCTCTTTGTCTCTCTCTGTCTCACTCTCCCACTCTCCATTACCGTGAACCCCTACGTTAGTCTGCTCTTTGCCTCTCTCTTTCTCTCTCTCCTTCTCTACGTTACCGTGAACCCCTGCATCAGTCTGCTCTTTGTCTCTCTCTTTCTCACTCTACCTCTCTCCGGTACTGTGAACCCCTGCATCAGTCTGCTCTTTGTCTCTCTCTCTCGCACTCTCCCTCTCTCTGTTACCGTGAACCCCTGCATCTGTCTGCACTTTGTCTCTCTCTTTCTCGCTCTCCCTCTCTCTGTTACCGTCAACCCCTGCATCAGTCTGCTCTTTCTCTATCTCTTTCTCGCTCTCCCTCTCTCCGTTACCGCGAACCCCTGCATCAGTCTGCTCTTTGTCTCTCTCTCTCTCACTCTCCCTCTCTCTGTTACCGTAAACACCTGCATCAGTCTGCTCTTTCTCTCTCTCTCTCTCTCTCTCGCTCTCCCTCTCTCCGTTACCGTGAACCCCTGATTCAGTCTGATCTTTGTCTCTCTCTGTCTCACTCTCCCTCTCTCCATTACCGTGAACCCCTGCATTAGTCTGCTCTTTGTCTCTCTCTTTCTCACTCTCCCTCTCTCCGTTACCATGAACCCCTGCATCAGTCTGCTCTCTGTCTCTCTCTTTCTCACTCTCCCTCTCTCCATAACTGTGAACCCCTGCATCAGTCTGCTCTTTGTCTCTCTCTCTCTCACTCTCCCTCTCTCTGTTACCGTGAACCCCTGCATCGGTCTGCTCTTTGTCTCTCTCTTTCTCGCTCTCCCTCCCTCCGTTAACGTAAACCGCTGCATCGGTCAGCTCTTTGACTCTCTCTCTCTCTCTCACTCTCACTCTCTCCATTACCGTGAACACCTGCATCAGTCTGCTCTTTGTCTCTCTCTTTCTCACACTCTCTCTCTCTTCTACCGTGAACCCCTGCATCAGTCTGCTCTTTCTCTATCTCTTTCTCGCTCTCCCTCTCTCCGTTACCGCGAACCCCTGCATCAGTCTGCTCTTTGTCTCTCTCTCTCTCACTCTCCCTCTCTCTGTTACCGTAAACACCTGCATCAGTCTGCTCTTTCTCTCTCTCTCTCTCTCTCTCTCGCTCTCCCTCTCTCCGTTACCGTGAACACCCTGATTCAGTCTGATCTTTGTCTCTCTCTGTCTCACTCTCCCTCTCTCCATTACCGTGAACCCCTGCATTAGTCTGCTCTTTGCCTCTCTCTTTCTCTCTCTCCTCTCTGTTACCGTGAACCCCTGCATCAGTCTGCTCTTTGTCTCTCTCTTTCTCACTCTACCTCTCTCCTGTACTGTGAACCCATGCATCAGTCTGCTCTTTGTCTCTCTCTTTCTCACTCTCCCTCTCTCCGTTACCATGAACCCCTGCATCAGTCTGTTCTTTGACTCTCTCTTTCTCACTCTCCCTCTCTCCGTAACTGTGAACCCCTGCATCAGTCTGCTCTTTGTCTCTCTCTCTCTCACTCTCCCTCTCTCTGTTACCGTGAACCCCTGCATCGGTCTGCTCTTTGTCTCTCTCTTTCTCGCTCTCCCTCTCTCCGTTAACGTAAACCGCTGCATCGGTCAGCTCTTTGTCTCTCTCTCTCTCTCACTCTCACTCTCTCCATTACCGTGAACACCTGCATCAGTCTGATCTTTGTCTCTCTCTTTCTCACACTCTCTCTCTCTGCTACCGTGAACCCCTGCATCAGTCTGCTCTTTGTCTCTCTCTTTCTCACTCTCCCTCTCTGAGTAACCGTGAACCCTGCATCAGTCTGCGCTTTGTCTCACTCTTTCTCACTCTCCCTCTCTCCGTTACCATGAACCCCTGCATCAGTCTGCTCTTTGTCTCTCTTTCTCACTCTTCCTCTCTCCTTTACCGTGAACCCCTGCATCAGTCTGCTCTTTGTCTCCCTCTTTCTCACACTCCCTCTCTCCGTTACCGTGAAACCCTGCATTTGTCTGCTCTTTGTCTCTCTCTCTCTCCCTCTCCCTCTCTCCGTTACCGTGAACCCCTACATCAGACTGCTCTTTGCCTCTCTCTTTCTCTCTCTCCTTCTCTCCGTTATCGTGAACCCCTGCATCAGTCTGCTCTTTGTCTCTCTCTTTCTCACTCTCCCTATCTCCGTTACCGTGAACCCCTGCATCAGTCTGCTCTTTGTCTCTCTCTCTCACTCTCCTTCTCTCCGTTACCGTGAACCCCTGCATCAGTCTGCTCTTTGTCTCTCTCTCTTTCTCACTCTCCCTCTCTCCGTTACCGTGAACCCCTGCATCGGTCTGCTCTTTGTCTCTCTCTCTTTTTCGCTCTCCCTATCTCCGTTACCGTAAACCTCTGCTTCAGTCTGCTCTTTGTCTCTCTCTCTCTCACTCTCCCTCTCTCTGTTACCGTGAACACCTGCATCAATCTGCTCATTGTCTCTCTGTTTCTCACTCTCCCTTTGTCCGTTACAGTGAACCCCTGCATCAGTCTGCTCTTTGTCTCTCTCTTTCTCACTCTCCCTCTCTCCGTTACCGTGAACCCCTGCATTAGTCTGCTCTTTGCCTCTCTCTTTCTCTCTCTCCTTCTCTCCGTTACCGTGAACCCCTGCATCAGTCTGCTCTTTGTCTCTCTCTTACTCACTCTCTCTCTCCGTTACCGTGAACACCTGCATCAGTCTGCTCTTTGACTCTCTCTTTCTCACTCTCCCTCTCTCTGTTACCGTGAAACCCTGCATCAATCTGCTCTTTGTCACTCTCTTTCTCACTCTCCCTCTCTCCGTTACCGTGAACCCCTGCATTAGTCTGCTCTTTGTCTCTCTCTTTCTCACTCTCCCTCTCTCCGTTACCGCGAACCCCTGCATCAGTCTGCTCTTTGTCTTTCTCTCTTTCTCGCTCTCCCTCTCTCCGTTTCCGTGAACCCCTACATCAGTATGCTCTTTGTTTCTCTCTCTCTCACTCTCCCTCTCTCCGTTACCGTGAGCACCTTCATCAGTCTGCTCTTTGTCTCTCTCTTTCTCACTCTCCCTCTCTCTGTTACCGTGAACCCCTGAATCGGTCTGCTCGTTGTCTCTCTTTTTGTCGCTCTCACTCTCTCCGTTACCGTAAACCCCTGCATCAGTCTGCTCTTTTTCTCTCTCTCTCTCACTCTCCCTCTCTCCGTTACCGTGAACCCCTGCATCAGTCTGCTCTTTGTCACTTTCTTTCTCGCTCTCCCCCTCTCCGTTTCCGTGAACCCCGGCATCAGTCTGCTCTCTGTCTCTCTCTGTCTCGCTCTCCCTATCTCCATTACCGTGAACCCCTGCATCAGTCTGCTCTTTGTCTCTCTCTCTTTCTCACTCTCCCTCTCTGCGTTACCGTGAACCCTTGTATCAGTCTGCTCTTTGTCTCTCTCTCTCTCTCGCTCTCCCTCTCTCCGTTACCGTGAACCCTTGTATCAGTCTGCTCTTTGTCTCTCTCTTTCTCACTCTCCCTCTGTAACCATGAACCCCTGCATCAGTCTGCGCTTTGTCTCTCTCTCTCACACTCTCCCTCTCTCTGTTACCGTGAACCCCTGCATCGGTCTGCTCTTTGTCTCTCTCTTTCTCACTCTCCCTCTCTCTGTAACCGTGAACCCCTACATCAGTCTGCTCTTTGTCTCTCTCTCTCACTCTCCTTCTCTCCGTAACCGTGAACCCCTGTATCAGTCTGCTCTTTGTCTCTCTCTCTCTCACTCTCCCTCTCTCTGTTACCGTGAACCCCTGCATCGGTCTGCACTTTGTCTCTCTCTTTCTCACTCTCCCTCTCTCCGTTACCGTGAACCCCTGCATCAGTCTGCTCTTTGTCTCTCTCTCTCTCACTCTCCCTCTCTCCGTTACCTTGAACCCCTGCATCAGTCTGCTCTTTGTCTCTCTCTTTCTCGCTCTCCCTCTCTCCGTTACCGTGAACCCCTGCATCAGTCTGCTCTTTGTCTCTCTCTCTCTCTCACTCTCCCTCTCTATGTTACCATGAACCGCTGCATCAGTCCGCTCTTTGTCTCGCTCTTTCTCCCTCTCCCTCTCTCCGTTACCGTGAACCCCTGCATCTGTCTCCTCTTTGTCTCTCTCTTTCTCGTTCTCCCTCTCTCCGTTACGGTGAAGCCCTGCATCAGTCTGCTCTTTGTCTCTCTCTCTCACTCTCCCTCTCTCCATTACCGTGAACACCTGCATCAGTCTGCTCTTTGTCTCTCTCTTTCTCACTCTCCCTCTCTCCGTTACCGTGAACCCCTGCATCAGTCTGCTCTTTGTCTCTCTCTTTCTCACTCTCCCTCTCTCTGTTACCGTGAAGCCCTGCATCAATCTGAAATTTGTCTCTCTCTTTCTCACTCTCCGTCTCTCCGTTACCATGAAGCCCTACATCAGTCTGCTCTTTGTCTCTCTCTTTCTCACTCTCCCTCTCTCCGTTACAGTGAACCCCTGCTTCAGTCTGCTCTCTGTATCTCTCTTTCTCGCTCTCCCTATCTCCGTTACCGTGAACCCCTGTATCACTCTGCTCTTTGTCTCTCTCTCTCTCACTCTTCTTCTCTCTGTTACCGTGAACAGCTGCATCAGTCTGCTCTTTGTCTCTCTCTCTCTCACTCTTCTTCTCTCTGTTACCGTGAACACCTGCATCAGTCTGCTCTTTGTATCTATCTTTCACACTCTCCCTCTCTCTGTAACCATGAACCCCTGCATCAGTCTGCTCTTTGTCTCTCGCTCTCACACTCTCCCTCTCTCCGTTACCGTGAACCCCTGCATCAGTCTGCTCTTTGTCTCTCTCTTTCTCACTCTCCCTCTGTAACCGTGAACCCCTGCATCAGTCTGCTCTTTGTCTCTCTCTCTCACACTCTCCCTCTCTCTGTTACCGTGAACCCCTGCATCGGTCTGCTCTTTGTCTCTCTCTTTCTCACTCTCCCTCTCTCTGTAACCGTGAACCCCTGCATCAGTCTGCTCTTTGTCTCTCTCTCTCTCACTCTCCCTCTCTCTGTTACCGTGAACCCCTGCATCGGTCTGCACTTTGTCTCTCTCTTTCTCACTCTCCCTCTCTCCGTTACCGTGAACCCCTGCATCAGTCTGCTCTTTGTCTCTCTCTCTCTCACTCTCCCTCTCTCCGTTACCGTGAACCCCTGCATCAGTCTGCTCTTTGTCTCTCTCTTTCTCGCTCTCCCTCTCTCCGTTACAGTGAACACCTGCATCAGTCTGCTCTTTGTCTCTCTCTTTCTCGCTCTCCCTCTCTCCGTTACCGTGAACCCCTGCATCAGTCTGCTCTTTGTCTCTCTCTCTCTCTCACTCTCCCTCTCTCTGTTACCGTGAACCGCTGCATCAGTCCGCTCTTTGTCTCGCTCTTTCTCCCTCTCCCTCTCTCCGTTACCGTGAACCCCTGCATCTGTCTCCTCTTTGTCTCTCTCTTTCTCGTTCTCCCTCTCTCCGTTACGGTGAAGCCCTGCATCAGTCTGCTCTTTGTCTCTCTCTCTCACTCTCCCTCTCTCCATTACCGTGAACACCTGCATCAGTCTGCTCTTTGTCTCTCTCTTTCTCACTCTCCCTCTCTCCGTTACCGTGAACCCCTGCATCAGTCTGCTCTTTGTCTCTCTCTTTCTCACTCTCCCTCTCTCTGTTACCGTGAAGCCCTGCATCAATCTGAAATTTGTCTCTCTCTTTCTCACTCTCCGTCTCTCCGTTACCATGAAGCCCTACATCAGTCTGCTCTTTGTCTCTCTCTTTCTCACTCTCCCTCTCTCCGTTACAGTGAACCCCTGCTTCAGTCTGCTCTCTGTATCTCTCTTTCTCGCTCTCCCTATCTCCGTTACCGTGAACCCCTGTATCACTCTGCTCTTTGTCTCTCGCTCTCTCACTCTTCTTCTCTCTGTTACCGTGAACACCTGCATCAGTCTGCTCTTTCTCTCTCTCTCTCTCACTCTCCCTCTCTCTGTTACCGTGAACCCCTGCATGAGTCTGCTCTCTGTCTCTCTCTTTCTCGCTCTCCCTATCTCCGTTACCGTGAACCCCTGCATCAGTCTGCTCTTTGTCTCTCTCTCTCACTCTCCTTCTCTCCGTTACCGTGAACCCCTGCATCAGTCTGCTCTTTGTCTCTCTCTCTCTCACTCTCCCTCTCTCTGTTACCGTGAACCCCTGCATCAGTCTGCTCTTTGTCTCTCTCTTTATCACTATCCGTCTCTCCGTTACCGTGAACCCCTGCATCAGTCTGCTCTTTGTCTCACTCTTTCTCACTCTCCCTATCTCCGTTAACATGAACCCTTGTATCAGTCTGCTCTCAGTCTCTCTCTTTCTCACTCTCCCTCTCTATGTTACTGTGAACCCCTGCATCAGTACGCTCTTTATCTCTCTCTTTCTCACTCTCCCTTTCTCAGTTACCGAGAACAGCTGCATCAGTCTGCTCTTTGACTCTCTCTTTCTCACTCTCCCTCTCTCTGTTACCGTGAAACCCTGCATCAATCTGCTCTTTGTCACTCTCTTTCTCACTCTCCCTCTCTCCGTTACCGTGAACCCCTGCATTAGTCTGCTCTTTGTCTCTCTCTTTCTCACTCTCCCTCTCTCCGTTACCGTGAACCCCTGCATCAGTCTGCTCTTTGTCACTTTCTTTCTCGCTCTCCCCCTCTCCGTTTCCGTGAACCCCGGCATCAGTCTGCTCTCTGTCTCTCTCTGTCTCGCTCTCCCTATCTCCGTTACCGTGAACCCCTGCATCAGTCTGCTCTTTGTCTCTCTCTCTTTCTCACTCTCCCTCTCTGCGTTACCGTGAACCCCTGCATCAGTCTGCTCTTTGTCTCTCTCTTTCTCACTCTCCCTCTGTAACCGTGAACCCCTGCATCAGTCTGCTCTTTGTCTCTCTCTCTCACACTCTCCCTCTCTCTGTTACCGTGAACCCCTGCATCGGTCTGCTCTTTGTCTCTCTCTTTCTCACTCTCCCTCTCTCTGTAACCGTGAACCCCTGCATCAGTCTGCTCTTTGTCTCTCTCTTTCTCACTCTCCCTCTCTCTGTTACCGTGAACCCCTGCATCGGTCTGCACTTTGTCTCTCTCTTTCTCACTCTCCCTCTCTCCGTTACCGTGAACCCCTGCATCAGTCTGCTCTTTGTCTCTCTCTCTCTCTCACTCTCCCTCTCTCCGTTACCTTGAACCCCTGCATCAGTCTGCTCTTTGTCTCTCTCTTTCTCGCTCTCCCTCTCTCCGTTACAGTGAACACCTGCATCAGTCTGCTCTTTGTCTCTCTCTTTCTCGCTCTCCCTCTCTCCGTTACCGTGAACCCCTGCATCAGTCTGCTCTTTGTCTCTCTCTCTCTCTCACTCTCCCTCTCTATGTTACCATGAACCGCTGCATCAGTCCGCTCTTTGTCTCGCTCTTTCTCCCTCTCCCTCTCTCCGTTACCGTGAACCCCTGCATCTGTCTCCTCTTTGTCTCTCTCTTTCTCGTTCTCCCTCTCTCCGTTACGGTGAAGCCCTGCATCAGTCTGCTCTTTGTCTCTCTCTCTCACTCTCCCTCTCTCCATTACCGTGAACACCTGCATCAGTCTGCTCTTTGTCTCTCTCTTTCTCACTCTCCCTCTCTCCGTTACCGTGAACCCCTGCATCAGTCTGCTCTTTGTCTCTCTCTTTCTCACTCTCCCTCTCTCTGTTACCGTGAAGCCCTGCATCAATCTGAAATTTGTCTCTCTCTTTCTCACTCTCCGTCTCTCCGTTACCATGAAGCCCTACATCAGTCTGCTCTTTGTCTCTCTCTTTCTCACTCTCCCTCTCTCCGTTACAGTGAACCCCTGCTTCAGTCTGCTCTCTGTATCTCTCTTTCTCGCTCTCCCTATCTCCGTTACCGTGAACCCCTGTATCACTCTGCTCTTTGTCTCTCTCTCTCTCACTCTTCTTCTCTCTGTTACCGTGAACAGCTGCATCAGTCTGCTCTTTGTCTCTCTCTCTCTCACTCGTCTTCTCTCTGTTACCGTGAACACCTGCATCAGTCTGCTCTTTGTATCTATCTTTCACACTCTCGCTCTCTCCGTAACCGTGAACCCTGCATCAGTCTGCTCTTTCTCTCTCTCTCTCTCACTCTCCCTCTCTCTGTTACCGTGAACCCCTGCATGAGTCTGCTCTCTGTCTCTCTCTTTCTCGCTCTCCCTATCTCCGTTACCGTGAACCCCTGCATCAGTCTGCTCTTTGTCTCTCTCTCTCACTCTCCCTCTCTCCGTTACCGTGAACCCTGCATCAGTCTGCTCTTTCTCTCTCTCTCTCTCACTCTCCCTCTCTCTGTTACCGTGAACCCCTGCATGAGTCTGCTCTCTGTCTCTCTCTTTCTCGCTCTCCCTATCTCCGTTACCGTGAACCCCTGCATCAGTCTGCTCTTTGTCTCTCTCTTTCTCACTCTCCCTCTCTCCTTAACCGTGAACCCCTGCATCAGTCTGCTCTTTGTCTCCCTCTCTCGCACTCTCCCTCTCTCTGTTACCGTGAACCCCTGCATCTGTCTGCACTTTGTCTCTCTCTTTCTCGCTCTCCCTCTCTCTGTTACCGTCAACCCCTGCATCAGTCTGCTCTTTCTCTATCTCTTTCTCGCTCTCCCTCTCTCCGTTACCGCGAACCCCTGCATCAGTCTGCTCTTTGTCTATCTCTCTCACTCTCCCTCTCTCTGTTACCGTAAACACCTGCATCAGTCTGCTCTTTCTCTCTCTCTCTCTCTCTCTCGCTCTCCCTCTCTCCGTTACCGTGAACCCCTGATTCAGTCTGCTCTTTGTCTCTCTCTGTCTCACTCTCCCACTCTCCATTACCGTGAACCCCTACGTTAGTCTGCTCTTTGCCTCTCTCTTTCTCTCTCTCCTTCTCTCCGTTACCGTGAACCCCTGCATCAGTCTGCTCTTTGTCTCTCTCTTTCTCACTCTACCTCTCTCCGGTACTGTGAACCCCTGCATCAGTCTGCTCTTTGTCTCTCTCTCTCGCACTCTCCCTCTCTCTGTTACCGTGAACCCCTGCATCTGTCTGCACTTTGTCTCTCTCTTTCTCGCTCTCCCTCTCTCTGTTACCGTCAACCCCTGCATCAGTCTGCTCTTTCTCTATCTCTTTCTCGCTCTCCCTCTCTCCGTTACCGCGAACCCCTGCATCAGTCTGCTCTTTGTCTCTCTCTCTCTCACTCTCCCTCTCTCTGTTACCGTAAACACCTGCATCAGTCTGCTCTTTCTCTCTCTCTCTCTCTCTCTCGCTCTCCCTCTCTCCGTTACCGTGAACCCCTGATTCAGTCTGATCTTTGTCTCTCTCTGTCTCACTCTCCCTCTCTCCATTACCGTGAACCCCTGCATTAGTCTGCTCTTTGTCTCTCTCTTTCTCACTCTCCCTCTCTCCGTTACCATGAACCCCTGCATCAGTCTGCTCTCTGTCTCTCTCTTTCTCACTCTCCCTCTCTCCATAACTGTGAACCCCTGCATCAGTCTGCTCTTTCTCTCTCTCTCTCACTCTCCCTCTCTCTGTTACCGTGAACCCCTGCATCGGTCTGCTCTTTGTCTCTCTCTTTCTCGCTCTCCCTCTCTCCGTTAACGTAAACCGCTGCATCGGTCAGCTCTTTGACTCTCTCTCTCTCTCTCACTCTCACTCTCTCCATTACCGTGAACACCTGCATCAGTCTGCTCTTTGTCTCTCTCTTTCTCACACTCTCTCTCTCTGCTACCGTGAACCCCTGCATCAGTCTGCTCTTTCTCTATCTCTTTCTCGCTCTCCCTCTCTCCGTTACCGCGAACCCCTGCATCAGTCTGCTCTTTGTCTCTCTCTCTCTCACTCTCCCTCTCTCTGTTACCGTAAACACCTGCATCAGTCTGCTCTTTCTCTCTCTCTCTCTCTCTCTCTCGCTCTCCCTCTCTCCGTTACCGTGAACACCCTGATTCAGTCTGATCTTTGTCTCTCTCTGTCTCACTCTCCCTCTCTCCATTACCGTGAACCCCTGCATTAGTCTGCTCTTTGCCTCTCTCTTTCTCTCTCTCCTCTCTGTTACCGTGAACCCCTGCATCAGTCTGCTCTTTGTCTCTCTCTTTCTCACTCTACCTCTCTCCTGTACTGTGAACCCATGCATCAGTCTGCTCTTTGTCTCTCTCTTTCTCACTCTCCCTCTCTCCGTTACCATGAACCCCTGCATCAGTCTGTTCTTTGACTCTCTCTTTCTCACTCTCCCTCTCTCCGTAACTGTGAACCCCTGCATCAGTCTGCTCTTTGTCTCTCTCTCTCTCACTCTCCCTCTCTCTGTTACCGTGAACCCCTGCATCGGTCTGCTCTTTGTCTCTCTCTTTCTCGCTCTCCCTCCCTCCGTTAACGTAAACCGCTGCATCGGTCAGCTCTTTGTCTCTCTCTCTCTCTCACTCTCACTCTCTCCATTACCGTGAACACCTGCATCAGTCTGCTCTTTGTCTCTCTCTTTCTCACACTCTCTCTCTCTGCTACCGTGAACCCCTGCATCAGTCTGCTCTTTGTCTCTCTCTTTCTCACTCTCCCTCTCTGAGTAACCGTGAACCCTGCATCAGTCTGCGCTTTGTCTAACTCTTTCTCACTCTCCCTCTCTCCGTTACCATGAACTCCTGCATCAGTCTGCTCTTTGTCTCTCTTTCTCACTCTTCCTCTCTCCTTTACCGTGAACCCCTGCATCAGTCTGCTCTTTGTCTCCCTCTTTCTCACACTCCCTCTCTCCGTTACCGTGAAACCCTGCATTTGTCTGCTCTTTGTCTCTCTCTCTCTCCCTCTCCCTCTCTCCGTTACCGTGAACCCCTACATCAGACTGCTCTTTGCCTCTCTCTTTCTCTCTCTCCTTCTCTCCGTTATCGTGAACCCCTGCATCAGTCTGCTCTTTGTCTCTCTCTTTCTCACTCTCCCTCTCTGCGTTACCGTGAACCCCGGCATCAGTCTGCTCTCTGTCTCTATCTGTCTCGCTCTCCCTATCTCCGTTACCGTGAACCCCTGCATCAGTCTGCTCTTTGTCTCTCTCTCTCACTCTCCTTCTCTCCGTTACCGTGAACCCCTGCATCAGTCTGCTCTTTGTCTCTCTCTCTTTCTCACTCTCCCTCTCTCCGTTACCGTGAACCCCTGCATCGGTCTGCTCTTTGTCTCTCTCTCTTTTTCGCTCTCCCTATCTCCGTTACCGTAAACCTCTGCTTCAGTCTGCTCTTTGTCTCTCTCTCTCTCACTCTCCCTCTCTCTGTTACCGTGAACACCTGCATCAATCTGCTCATTGTCTCTCTGTTTCTCACTCTCCCTTTGTCCGTTACAGTGAACCCCTGCATCAGTCTGCTCTTTGTCTCTCTCTTTCTCACTCTCCCTCTCTCCGTTACCGTGAACCCCTGCATTAGTCTGCTCTTTGCATCTCTCTTTCTCTCTCTCCTTCTCTCCGTTACCGTGAACCCCTGCATCAGTCTGCTCTTTGTCTCTCTCTTACTCACTCTCTCTCTCCGTTACCGTGAACACCTGCATTAGTCTGCTCTGTGTCTCTCTCTTTCTCACTCTCCCTCTCTCCGTTACCGTGAACCCCTGCATCTGTCTGCTCTTTGTCTCTCTCTTTCTCACTCTCCCTCTCTCTGTAACCGTGAACCCCTGCATCAGTCTGCTCTTTGTCTCTCTCTCTCACACTCTCCCTCTCTCCGTTACCGTGAACCCCTGCATCAGTCTGCTCTTTGTCTCTCTCTTTCTCACTCTCCCTCTCTCCGTTACCGTGAAACCCTGCATTTGTCTGCTCTTTGTCACTCTCTCTTTCCCTCTCCCTCTCTCCGTTACCGTGAACCCCTACATCAGTCTGCTCTTTGCCTCTCTCTTTCTCTCTCTCCTTCTCTCCGTTATCGTGAACCCCTGCATCAGTCTGCTCTTTGTCTCTCTCTTTCTCACTCTCCCTCTCTGCGTTACCGTGAACCCCGGCATCAGTCTGCTCTCTGTCTCTCTCTGTCACGCTCTCCCTATCTCCGTTACCGTGAACCCCTGCATCAGTCTGCTCTTTGTCTCTCTCTCTCACTCTCCTTCTCTCTGTTACCGTGAACCCCTGCATCAGTCTGCTCTTTGTCTCTCTCTCTTTCTCACTCTCCCTCTCTCCGTTACCGTGAACACCTGCATCGGTCTGCTCTTTGTCTCTCTCTTTTTCGCTCTCCCTATCTCCGTTACCGTAAACCTCTGCTTCAGTCTGCTCTTTGTCTCTCTCTCTCTCCCTCTCCCTCTCTCTGTTACCATGAATACCTGCATCTATCTGCTCATTGTCTCTCTGTTTCTCACTCTCCCTTTGTCCGTTACAGTGAACCCCTGCATCAGTCTGCTCTTTGTCTCTCTCTTTCTCACTCTCCCTCTCACCGTTACCGTGAACCCCTGCATCAGTCTGCTCTTTGTCTCTCTCTTTCTCACTCTCCCTCTCTCCGTTACCGTGAACCCCTGCATTAGTCTGCTCTTTGCCTCTCTCTTTCTCTCTCTCCTTCTCTCCGTTACCGTGAACCCCTGCATCAGTCTGCTCTTTGTCTCTCTCTTACTCACTCTCTCTCTCCGTTACCGTGAACACCTGCATTAGTCTGCTCTTTGTCTCTCTCTTTCTCACTCTCCCTCTCTCCGTTACCGTGAACCCCTGCATCAGTCTGCTCTTTGTCTCTCTCTTTCTCACTCTCCCTCTCTCTGTAACCGTGAACCCCTGCATCAGTCTGCTCTTTGTCTCTCTCTTTCTCGCTCTCCCTCTCTCCGTTACAGTGAACACCTGCATCAGTCTGCTCTTTGTCTCTCTCTTTCTCGCTCTCCCTCTCTCCGTTACCGTGAACCCCTGCATCAGTCTGCTCTTTGTCTCTCTCTCTCTCTCACTCTCCCTCTCTCTGTTACCTTGAACCGCTGCATCAGTCCGCTCTTTGTCTCGCTCTTTCTCCCTCTCCCTCTCTCCGTTACCGTGAACCCCTCCATCTGTCTCCTCTTTGTCTCTCTCTTTCTCGTTCTCCCTCTCTCCGTTACGGTGAAGCCCTGCAACAGTCTGCTCTTTGTCTCTCTCTCTCACTCTCCCTCTCTCCATTACCGTGAACACCTGCATCAGTCTGCTCTTTGTCTCTCTCTTTCTCACTCTCCCTCTCTCTGTTACCGTGAACCCCTGCATGAGTCTGCTCTCTGTCTCTCTCTTTCTCGCTCTCCCTATCTCCGTTACCGTGAACCCCTGCATCAGTCTGCTCTTTGTCTCTCTCTCTCACTCTCCTTCTCTCCGTTACCGTGAACCCCTGCATCAGTCTGCGCTTTGTCTCTCTCTCTCTCACTCTCCCTCTCTCTGTTACCGTGAACCCCTGCATCAGTCTGCTCTTTGTCTCACTCTTTCTCACTCTCCCTATCTCCGTTAACATGAACCCTTGCATCAGTCTGCTCTCAGTCTCTCTCTTTCTCACTCTCCCTCTCTATGTTACTGTGAACCCCTGCATCAGTACGCTCTTTATCTCTCTCTTTCTCACTCACCCTCTCTCCTTAACCGTGAACCCCTGTATCAGTCTGCTCTTTGTCTCTCTCTCTCGCACTCTCCCTCTCTCTGTTACCGTGAACCCCTGCATCTGTCTGCACTTTGTCTCTCTCTTTCTCGCTCTCCCTCTCTCTGTTACCGTCAACCCCTGCATCAGTCTGCTCTTTCTCTATCTCTTTCTCGCTCTCCCTCTCTCCGTTACC
>NW_027332042.1:645000-652500 GCF_048418815.1 Hemitrygon akajei | reverse complement strand
CAAACACACACTCTCACACACAGACACACACACAGACACACACCCACAGTCACACACACAGACACACACACACTCACACACACACATACACACACAGACACACTCACACACGCACAAACACACACACTCTCACACACACACAGACATACACACCCACAGTCACACACACACACACTCACACACACACACACACACACACACACACACACACACACACACAGACACTCACACACTCAGACACACACAGGCACCCACAGGCACATAGAGAGACACACACACTCACAAACTCTCATACACACAGACACACTCACACACACACACACAGCGACACACACACTCATACACACACTCACACACACATACACACACACTCATACACGCACTCACACACACTCATACACACACGGACACACTCACACATGCACAAACACACACACACTCACACACAGACACACACACAGACACACACACCCACAGTCACACACACAGACACACACACAGAGGCACATAGACACAGGCACACACACAGACGCACACACACATACAGACACATACTCACAGACACAGACACACACACAGACACACACACCCACAGTCACACACACAGACACACACACACACACCCACAGGCACATAGAGAGACACACACACTCTCAAACTCTGCCACACACACAGAGACTCTCACACAGACACACACACAGACACACATGCACTCACACACACACACTCACACACACTCATACACGCACTCACACACACTCATACACACACGGACACATGCACAAACACACACACTCTCACACACAGACATTCACACAGACACACACACCCACAGTCACACACACACACACACAGACACACACTCTCTCTCACACACACACACACACACACACACACACAGACACATAGACACAGACACACAGACACTCACACACTCAGACACACACACACCCACAGGCACATAGAGAGACACACACATGCACAAACTCTCACACACACAGACTTAAACACACACACAGACACACTCACACACACACATACAGACACGCACACTCATACATGCACTCACACACACTCATACACACATGGACACACTCACACACGCACAAACACACACACTCTCACACACAGACACACACACCCACAGTCACACACACAGACACACACACATACAGACACAGACACACAGACACTCACACACTCAGACACACACACACACTCTCAAACTCTACCACACACACACAGACTCTCACACAGACACACACACAGACACACATGCACTCACACACACACACACAGACACACATGCACTCACACACACTCATACATGCACTCACACACACTCATACACACACGGACACACTCACACACGCACAAACACACACACTCTCACACACAGACACACATACACATACAGACACAGACACACACACACAGCAACATAGACACAGACACAGACACACACTCACACACACACACACACACACACACAGACACACACACACATACAGACACAGACACACAGACACTCACACACTCAGACACACACACACACCCACAGGCACATAGAGAGACACACACACTCACAAACTCTCACACACACAGACTTAAACACACACACAGACTCACTCACATACTCACACAGACACAGACACACACACACTCATACACACACAGATGCACACAGACAGACACACAAACACACACACACTCACACAGACACACACACAGACACTCGCACACTCACACTCACACACACAGACACACACACATACAAACACAGACACACAGACCCACACTGTCTCTCTCACACACACAGACACTCACACGCAGACACAGACACACAGACACAGACACACACTCACACTGACACACAAACACTCTCTCATACACACACAGACACACACACAGACACACACACAGGCACACACACACTCATACTCTCACACACACACACCGAAACACACACACACAGACACACACACTCACAAATGCAGACACACAGGCACACACACAGCCACACACAAACACTCTCTCATACACACACAGACACACACACAGACACACACACAGGCACACACACACTCACACTCTCACACACACAGACCGAAACACACACACAGACAAACACACATACAAATGCAGACACACAGACCCACACAGACACACACACACAGACACACTCACACACACACACAGACACACACACACACACAGACACACTCACACACACACAGACAGACAGACACTCACACTGACACACAAACTCTCTCTCTCACACACACACACATAAACAGACACATTCAAACACACTCACACACACAGACACACACACACACACTCACACACACACACAGACACACTCATACACACACAGACACATGGAGACACACACTCATACACACACAGACACACACATTCACACACATACAATCACACTCACACACACACACTCACACACACACAGACACTCACACTCACACTCTCACACACACACACACTCAGAGAGAGACACACACACTCACACACACACAAATTCACACACACACACACTCTCTCAGAGAGACACACATAATAACAAATTCTCTCTCACACACACACACACACACACACAGACACACTCATACACACACAGACACATGGAGACACACACTCATACACACACAGACACACACACATTCACACACATACAATCACACTCACACACACACAGACAAAGACACACACAGACAAACACACGCACACTCATACTTACACACAGACACACAGACACACACACTCTCACACACACACAAAAACTCTCTCACAGACACACATAGACACACACAAAGACACACTCACACAGACAGACACACACACTCATACACACACACACAGACACACACACACACTCATACTCACACACACACACTCACACACACAGGCACACAGACACACTCACACACATACAGACACTCACACACACTCATATTCACACACGCACACTCACACACACATACAGACACACACACTCATAAACACACACACACACTTATACACACACAGACACACACACGCACAAACACACACACACAAATTCACACTCACACACACACACAATCTCTCAATCAGAGACACACACACTTACAAACTCTCTCACACACACTCATACACACACAGACACACAGACACACACACACACTCACACAGACACTCACACATTCACACACACAGACACACAAACACACACAGAGACACATTCAGACACACTCTCATACACACACAGACACATGCACACACAGACACACTCACACACTCACACTCACACACTCCCTCACTCACTCAGAGAGAGACACACACTCACACACAACCTCTCATTTAGAGAGACACACACACTTACAAACTCTCTCTCTCACACACACACACACACATACTCTCACACACACACTCACAGACACACAGTCATACGCACACACACACACATACTCATACTTACACACACTCACACACACACACACACACACACACACACACAGCAACATAGACACAGACACACACACACTCTCTCAATCAGAGAGACACACACTTATACACACACAGTCACACACACACACACAGGCACACTGAAAGACACACACACACACACATACTCATACTTACACACACTCACACACACACACACAGCAACATAGACACAGACACACACACACACTCTCAATCAGAGAGACACACACTTATACACACACAGTCACACGCACACACACAGGCACACTGACAGACACACACACACACACATACTCCTACTTACACACACTCACGCACACACACACACACAGCAACATAGACACAGATACACACTCACACACACACACATGCACATAGACACAGGCACACACACACATACAGACACAGACACAGACACACACACGCAGCAACATAGACACAGACACACACTCACACACACACACACACACACACACACTCATACTCACACACACTCACACATGCACACACACACATGCAGACACACACACACAGGCACTCACACAGACACACACACATTCACACACACACACACTGGCACACACACAGGCACACACACATACAGACAAGTCACACACACACACACTCACACAGCCACACACACACACACACGGACACACTCACACACACACACACACACACACACACACACACACACACTCACACACACACACACACACACACACACACACACACATACACACACACACACACACACACACACACACACTCACACACACTCATACACACATGGACACACTCACACACACACAAACACACACTCTCACACACAGACACACACACAGACACACACCCACAGTCACACACACAGACACACCCACACACACACACACACACACACACACACACACACACACACACAGAGGCACATAGACACAGGCACACACACACTCACACACACACACACAGACACACATGCACTCACACACACTCATACATGCACTCACACACACTCATACACACACGGACACACTCACACACGCACAAACACACACACTCTCACACACAGACACTCACACAGACACACACACCCACGGTCACACACACAGACACACACACATACAGACACAGACACACACACAGCAACATAGACACAGACACACACTCTCACACACACTCAGACACACACACACCCACAGGCACATAAAGAGACACACACATGCACAAACTCTCACACACACAGACTTAAACACACACACAGACACACTCACACACACACACACAGACACACATGCACTCACACACACTCATACATGCACTCACACACACTCATACACACACGGACACACTCACACACGCACAAACACACACACTCTCACACACAGCCACACACACACAGCAACATAGACACAGACACACACTCACACACACACACACACACACACACACACACACACACAGACACATAGACACAGACACACACACATACAGACACAGACACACAGACACTCACACACTCAGACACACACACACACCCACAGGCACATAGAGAGACACACACACTCACAAACTCTCACACACACAGACTTAAACACACACACAGACACACTCACATACTCACACAGACACAGACACACACACACTCATACACACACAGATGCACACAGACAGACACACAAACACACACACACTCACACAGACACACACACAGACACTCGCACACTCACACTCACACACACAGACACACACACATACAAACACAGACACACAGACCCACACTGTCTCTCTCACACACACAGACACTCACACGCAGACACACACACATACAGACACAGACACACACACACACAAACAGACACACTCAAACACACTCACACACACATGCACACACACTCACAAATGCAGACACACAGGCACACACACAGCCACACACAAACACTCTCTCATACACACACAGACACACACACAGACACACACACAGGCACACACACACTCACACTCTCACACACACACACCGAAACACACACACACAGACAAACACACATACAAATGCAGACATACAGACCCACACAGACACACACACACACAGACACACTCACACACACACAGACACACACACACACACACAGACACACTCACACACACACAGACAGACACACACTCACACTGACACACAAACTCTCTCTCTCTCACACACACACACATAAACTGACACACTCAAACACACTCACACACACAGACACACACACACACTCACACACACACAGACACTCACACTCACACACACACACACTCAGAGAGAGACACACACACTCACACACACACAAATTCACACACACACACACTCTCTCAGAGAGACACACATAATAACAAATTCTCTCACACACACACTCACACACACAGACACACTCATACACACACAGACACATGGAGACACACACTCATACACACACAGACACACACACATTCACACACATACAATCACACTCACACACACACACTCACACACACACAGACACACTCACACACACACATACAGACACGCACACTCATACACGCACTCACACACACTCATACACACATGGACACACTCACACACACACAAACACACACACTCTCACGCACAGACACACACACACACACACACACAGAGGCACATAGACACTGGCACACACACACAAACACACACACACAGACACACACACTCATACATGCACTCACACACACTCATACACACACGGACACACTCACACACGCACAAACACACACACTCTCACACACAGACACACACACAGACACACACACAGACACACACACCCACAGTCACACATACAGACACACACACACACACACACACACACACACACACACACACACACACACACACACACAGAGGCACATAGACACAGGCACACACACATGCAGACACAGACACACAGACACTCACACACTCAGAGACACACACACACACAGGCACATAGAGAGACACACACTCACAAACTCTCACACACACAGACTCTCACACAGACACACACACAGACACACATGCACTCACACACACACAGACACTCATACACGCACTCACACACACTCATACACACTCACACACGCACAAACACACACATTCTCACACACACATCAGACATACACACCCACAGTCACACACACACACACACACACACACACACACACACACACACACACAGACACACACATACAGACACAGACACACAGACACTCACACACTCAGACACACACAGGCACCCACAGGCACATAGAGAGACACACACACTCACAAACTCTCACACACACAGACACACTCACACACACACACACACAGACACACTCACACACGCACACACAGACACACACACTCATACACACACTCACACACACTCATACACACATGGACACACTCACACACGCACAAACACACACACTCTCACACACAGACACACACACACCCACAGTCACACACACAGACACACACACATACAGACACAGACACACAGACACTCACACACTCAGACACACACACACACCCACAGGCACATAGAGAGACACACACACTCTCAAACTCTACCACACACACACAGACTCTCACACAGACACACACACAGACACACATGCACTCACACACACACACAGACACACATGCACTCACACACACTCATACATGCACTCACACACACTCATACACACACGGACACACTCACACACGCACAAACACACACACTCTCACACACAGACACACATACACATACACATACAGACACAGACACACACACACAGCAACATAGACACAGACACAGACACACACTCACACACACACACACACACACACACACACAGACACACACACACATACAGACACAGACACACAGACACTCACACACTCAGACACACACACACACCCACAGGCACATAGAGAGACACACACACTCACAAACTCTCACACACACAGACTTAAACACACACACAGACACACTCACATACTCACACAGACACAGACACACA
>NW_027332042.1:637500-640000 GCF_048418815.1 Hemitrygon akajei | reverse complement strand
ACACACACACACACACACACACACACACATAGACACAGACACACACACACATACAGACACAGACACACAGACACTCACACACTCAGACACACACACACACCCACAGGCACATAGAGAGTCACACACACTCACAAACTCTCACACACACAGACTTAAACACACACACAGACACACTCACATACTCACACAGACACAGACACACACACACTCATACACACACAGATGCACACAGACAGACACACAAACACACACACACTCACACAGACACACACACAGACACTCGCACACTCACACTCACACACACAGACACACACACATACAAACACAGACACACAGACCCACACTGTCTCTCACACACGCACAAACACACACACTCTCACACACAGCCACACACACATACAGACACAGACACACACACACAGCAACATAGACACAGACACACACTCACACACACACACACACACACACACACACACACACACACACACACACACAGACACATAGACACAGACACACAGACACTCACACACTCAGACACACACACACACCCACAGGCACACTGAAAGACACACACACACACACATACTCATACTTACACACACTCACACACACACACACAGCAACATAGACACAGACACACACACACACTCTCAATCAGAGAGACACACACTTATACACACACAGTCACACGCACACACACAGGCACACTGACAGACACATACACACACACACATACTCCTACTTACACACACTCACGCACACACACACACACACAGCAACATAGACACAGATACACACTCACACACACATGCACATAGACACAGGCACACACACACAGACGCACACACACATACAGACACAGACACAGACACACACACGCAGCAACATAGACACAGACACACACTCACACACACACACACACACACACTCATACTCACACACACTCACACATGCACACACACACATGCAGACACACACACACAGGCACTCACACAGACACACACACATTCACACACACACACACACACACACTGGCACACACACAGGCACACACACATACAGACAAGTCACACACACACACTCACACAGCCACACACACACACACACGGACACACTCACACACACATACACACGCAATCACACATTCTCACACACACACACACACACACCCACACTCACACACACACACACACACACCCACACTCACACACACACACACACCCACACTCACACACACACACACACACACACACACTCACACACACACACACAGACACACACACATTCAGCACACACAGGCACATAGACAGACACACTTGCACACACAGACACACACACATACAGACACAGACACACACACACAGCAACATAGACACAGACACACACTCACACACACACACACACACACACACACACACACAGGTACATAGACACAGGCACACACACACAGACGCACACACACATACAGACACAGACACACACACACACACACACACACACAGCAACATAGAGACAGACACACACTCGCACACACACACACACACACACACACACAGGCACATAGACACAGACACACACACATACAGACACAGACACACAGACACTCACACACTCAGGCACACACACACACCCACAGGCACATAGAGAGACACACACACTCTCAAACTCTGCCACACACACACAGACTCTCACACAGACACACATGCACTCACACACACACACACACTCACACACACTCATACACGCACTCACACACTCATACACACACGGACACACTCACACACGCACAAACACACACACTCTCACACACAGACACTCACACAGACACACACACCCACAGTCACACACACAGACACACACACACAGACGCACACACACATACAGACACAGACACACACACAGCAACATAGACACAGACACACACTCTCACACACACTCAGACACACACACACCCACAGGCACATAAAGAGACACACACATGCACAAACTCTCACACACACAGACTTAAACACACACACAGACACACTCACACACACACACACAGACACACATGCACTCACACACACTCATACATGCACTCACACACACTCATACACACACGGACACACTCACACACGCACAAACACACACACTCTCACACACAGCCACACACACATACAGACACAGACACACACACACAGCAACATAGACACAGACACACACTCACACACACACACACACACACACACACACACACACACACATAGACACAGACACACACACACATACAGACACAGACACACAGACACTCACACACTCAGACACACACACACACCCACAGGCACATAGAGAGTCACACACACTCACAAACTCTCACACACACAGACTTAAACACACACACAGACACACTCACATACTCACACAGACACAGACACACACACACTCATACACACACAGATGCACACAGACAGACACACAAACACACACACACTCACACAGACACACACACAGACACTCGCAC
>NW_027332042.1:627500-632500 GCF_048418815.1 Hemitrygon akajei | reverse complement strand
CAGGCAAATAGAGAGACACACACACTCACAAACTCTCATACACACAGACACACTCACACACACACACACATAGCGACACACACACTCATACACACACTCACACACACAGACACATAAACTCATACACGCACTCACACACACTCATACACACACAGACACAGGGGCACATAGACACAGGCACACACACACAGACGCACACACACATACAGACACTGACACAGACTCACACACACACACACAGACACACAGACACAGCCACACACACATACAGACACAGACACTCACACACTCAGACACAAACACACACCCACAGGCACATAGAGAGACACACACACTCACAAACTCTCACACACACAGACTTAAACACACACACAGACACACTCACACACAAACACACACACATACACACACACACACACACACACACACACACACACACACACAGACACATACACACAGACACAGACACACACATGCAGACACAGACACACAGACACTCACACACTCAGAGACACACACACACAGGCACATAGACACAGGCACACACACACACACACAGACACATACACACAGACACAGACACACACATGCAGACACAGACACACAGACACTCACACAGTCAGAGACACACACACAAAGACACACAGACACAGACACACACACATACAGACACAGACACTCACACACTCAGACACAAACACACACCCACAGGCACATAGAGAGACACACACACTCACAAACTCTCACACACACAGACTTAAACACACACACAGACACACTCACACACAAACACACAGGGGCACATAGACACAGGCACACACACACAGACGCACACACACATACAGACACTGACACAGACTCACACACACACACACAGACACACAGACACAGACACACACACATACAGACACAGACACTCACACACTCAGACACAAACACACACCCACAGGCACATAGAGAGACACACACACTCACAAACTCTCACACACACAGACTTAAACACACACACAGACACACTCACACACAAACACACACACATACACACACACACACACACACACACACACACACACATACACACAGACACAGACACACACATGCAGACACAGACACACAGACACTCACACACTCAGAGACACACACACACAGGCACATAGAGAGACACACACACTCACAAACTCTCACACACACAGACTTAAACACACACGCAGACACACTCAAACATAGACACAGACACACACTCACACACACACACACACACACACACACACACACACACACACACACACACACTCATACACACACGGACATACTCACACACGCACAAACACACACACACTCACACACAGACACACACACAGACACACACACCCACAGTCACACGCACAGAGGCACATAGACACACACACACACAGACGCACACACACATACAGACACAGACACACACACACAGCAACATAGACACAGACACACACACACACACACAAACACACACACACACACACACACACCCACAGACACATAGACACAGACACACACACATACAGACACAGACACACAGACACTCACACACTCAGACACACACACACCCACAGGCACATAGAGAGACACACACATGCACAAACTCTCACACACACAGACTTAAACACACACACAGACACACTCACACACACACACACAGACACACACACTCATACACGCACTCACACACACTCATACACACATGGACACACTCACACGCGCACAAACACACACACTCACACACAGACACACACACACACACAGGGGCACATAGACACAGGCACACACACACAGACGCACACACACATACAGACACTGACACAGACTCACACACACACACACAGACACACAGACACAGACACACACACATACAGACACAGACACTCACACACTCTGACACAAACACACACCCACAGGCACATAGAGAGACACACACACTCACAAACTCTCACACACACAGACTTAAACACACACACAGACACACTCACACACAAACACACACATACACACACACACACACACACACACACACACACACACACACACACACAGACACATACACACAGACACAGACACACACATGCAGACACAGACACACAGACACTCACACACTCAGAGACACACACACACAGGCACATAGAGAGACACACACACTCACAAACTCTCACACACACAGACTTAAACACACACACAGACACATTCACACACACACACACTCTCACACACACACAAAAACTCTCTCACAGACACACATAGACACACACAAAGACACACTCACACAGACAGACACACACACTCATACACACACACACACAGACACACACACACACTCATACTCACACACACACACACACTCACACACACAGGCACACAGACACACTCACACACATACAGACACTCACACACACTCATATTCACACACGCACACTCACACACACATACAGACACACACACTCATAAACACACACACACACTTATACACACACAGACACACACACGCACAAACAAACACACACAAATTCACACTCACACACACACAATCTCTCAATCAGAGACACACACACTTACAAACTCTCTCACACACACACTCATACACACACAGACACACACACACACACCCACTCACACAGACACACACAGACACTCACACATTCACACACACAGACACACAAACACACACAGAGACACATTCAGACACACTCTCATACACACACAGACACATGCACACACAGACACACTCACACACTCACACTCACACACTCCCTCACTCACTCAGAGAGAGACACACACTCACACACAACCTCTCATTTAGAGAGACACACACACTTACAAACTCTCTCTCACACACACACACACACATACTCTCACACACACACTCACAGACACACAGTCATACGCACACACACACACATACTCATACTTACACACACTCACACACACACACACAGCAACATAGACACAGACACACACACACACTCTCAATCAGAGAGACACACACTTATACACACACAGTCACACGCACACACACAGGCACACTGACAGACACACACACACACACATACTCCTACTTACACACACTCACGCACACACACACACACAGCAACATAGACACAGATACACACTCACACACACACACATGCACATAGACACAGGCACACACACACACTCATACTCACACACACTCACACATGCACACACACACATGCAGACACACACACACAGGCACTCACACAGACACACACACATTCACACACACACACACACACACTGGCACACACACACACACACGGACACACTCACACACACATACACACACACACACACACACACACACCCACACACACACACAGACACCTACAGACACACACACACACAGACACACATGCACACACAGACACACACACATACAGACACAGACACACACACAGCAACATAGACACAGACACACACTCTCACACACACAGACACAGACACACACACACACAGCAACATAGAGACAGACACACACTCACACACACACACACACTCACAGGCACATAGACACAGACACACACACACATACAGACACAGACACACAGACACTCACACACTCAGACACACACACACACCCACAGGCACATAGAGAGACACACACACTCACAAACTCTCACACACACACACACACTCACACTCACACACACACACACACAGACACACACACTCACACACACTCATACACACATGGACACACTCACACACACACAAACACACACTCTCACACACAGACACACACACAGACACACACCCACAGTCACACACACAGACACACCCACACACACACACACACACACACACACACACACACACACACACACAGAGGCACATAGACACAGGCACACACACACTCACACACACACACACACTCACACACACTCATACACGCACTCACACACACTCATACACACACGGACACACTCACACACGCACAAACACACACACTCTCACACACAGACACTCACACAGACAGACACAGACACACACACACAGCAACATAGACACAGACACACACTCACACACACACACACACACACACACACACAGAGACACATAGACACAGACACACACACACATACAGACACAGACACACAGACACTCACACACTCAGACACACACACACACCCACAGGCACATAGAGAGACACACACACTCACAAACTCTCACACACACAGACTTAAACACACACACAGACACACTCACATACTCACACAGACACAGACACACACACACACTCATACACACACAGATGCACACAGACAGACACACAAACACACACACACTCACACAGACACACACACAGACACTCGCACACTCACACTCACACACACAGACACACACACATACAAACACAGACACACAGACCCACACTGTCTCTCTCACACACACAGACACTCACACGCAGACACACACACATACAGACACAGACACACACACACACAAACAGACACACTCAAACACACTCACACACACATGCACACACACTCACAAATGCAGACACACAGGCACACACACAGCCACACACAAACACTCTCTCATACACACACAGACACACACACAGACACACACACAGGCACACACACACTCACACTCTCACACACACACACCGAAACACACACACACAGACAAACACACATACAAATGCAGACATACAGACCCACACAGACACACACACACACAGACACACTCACACACACACAGACACACACACACACAGACACACTCACACACTGACACACAAACTCTCTCTCTCTCACACACACACACATAAACAGACACACTCAAACACACTCACACACACAGACACACACACACACTCACACACACACAGACACTCACACTCACACACACACACACTCAGAGAGAGACACACACACTCACACACACACAAATTCACACACACACACACTCTCTCAGAGAGACACACATAATAACAAATTCTCTCA
>NW_027332042.1:602500-605000 GCF_048418815.1 Hemitrygon akajei | reverse complement strand
ACTCACACACACATGCACACACACTCACAAATGCAGACACACAGGCACACACACAGCCACACACAAACACTCTCTCATACACACACAGACACACACACAGACACACACACAGGCACACACACACTCACACTCTCACACACACACACCGAAACACACACACACAGACAAACACACATACAAATGCAGACATACAGACCCACACAGACACACACACACACAGACACACTCACACACACACAGACACACACACACAGACACACTCACACACACACAGACAGACACACACTCACACTGACACACAAACTCTCTCTCTCTCACACACACACACACATAAACAGACACACTCAAACACACTCACACACACAGACACACACACACACTCACACTCACACACACACACACACTCAGAGAGAGACACACACACTCACACACACACAAATTCACACACACACACACTCTCTCAGAGAGACACACATAATAACAAATTCTCTCACACACACACTCACACACACAGACACACTCATACACACACAGACACATGGAGACACACACTCATACACACACAGACACACACACATTCACACACATACAATCACACTCACACACACACACAAACAAAGACACACACAGACAAACACACGCACACTCATACTTACACACAGACACACAGACACACACACTCTCACACACACACAAAAACTCTCTCACACACACACATAGACACACACAAAGACACACTCACACAGACAGACACACACACTCTTACACACACACACACACAGACACACACACACTCATACTCACACACACACACACACACTCACACACACAGGCACACAGACACTCACACACATACAGACACTCACACACACTCACTCACAGACACACAGTCATACGCACACACACACACACATACTCATACTTACACACACTCACACACACACACACACACACACACACACACACACACAGCAACATAGACACAGACACACACACACTCTCTCAATCAGAGAGACACACACTTATACACACACAGTCACACACACAGACACACACAGGCACACTGACAGACACACACACACACACACACATACTCCCACTTACACACACTCACACACACACACAGCAACATAGACACAGGCACACACACACAGACGCACACACACATACAGACACAGACACAGATACACACACGCAGCAACATAGACACAGACACACACTCTCACACACACACACTCATACTCACACACACTCACACATGCACACACACACGCAGACACACACACACAGGCACTCACACAGACACACACACATTCACACACACACACACACACACACACACAGGCACACACACATACAGACAAGTCACACACACACACTCACACAGCCACACACACACACACACACACGGACACACTCACACACACATTCTCACACACACACACACACACACACCCACACTCACACACACACACAGACACACACACATACATGCACTCACACACACACAGCAACATAGACACAGGCACACACTCACACACAGACACAGACACACACACACAGCAACATAGACACAGACACACACACACACACACAAACACACACACACACACACACACACACACCCACAGACACATAGACACAGACACACACACATACAGACACAGACACACAGACACTCACACACTCAGGCACACACACACACAGGCACATAGAGAGACACACACACTCTCAAACTCTGCCACACACACACAGACTCTCACACAGACACACATGCACTCACACACACACACACACTCACACACACTCATACACGCACTCACACACTCATACACACACGGACACACTCACACACGCACAAACACACACACTCTCACACACAGACACTCACACAGACACACACACCCACAGTCACACACACAGACACACACACAGACGCACACACACATACAGACACAGACACACACACAGCAACATAGACACAGACACACACTCTCACACACACTCAGACACACACACACCCACAGGCACATAAAGAGACACACACATGCACAAACTCTCACACACACAGACTTAAACACACTCACAGACACACTCACACACACACACACAGACACACATGCACTCACACACACTCATACATGCACTCACACACACTCATACACACACGGACACACTCACACACGCACAAACACACACACTCTCACACACAGCCACACACACATACAGACACAGACACACACACACAGCAACATAGACACAGACACACACTCACACACACACACACACACACACACACACACACACACACACACACACACAGACACATAGACACAGACACACACACACATACAGACACAGACACACAGACACTCACACACTCAGACACACACACACACCCACAGGCACATAGAGAGACACACACACTCACAAACTCTCACACACACAGACTTAAACACACACACAGACACACTCACATACTCACACAGACACAGACACA
>NW_027332042.1:587500-592500 GCF_048418815.1 Hemitrygon akajei | reverse complement strand
TCTGACACAAACACACACCCACAGGCACATAGAGAGACACACACACTCACAAACTCTCACACACACAGACTTAAACACACACACAGACACACTCACACACAAACACACACATACACACACACACACACACACACACACACACACACACACACACAGACACATACACACAGACACAGACACACACATGCAGACACAGACACACAGACACTCACACACTCAGAGACACACACACACAGGCACATAGAGAGACACACACACTCACAAACTCTCACACACACAGACTTAAACACACACACAGACACATTCACACACACACACACTCTCACACACACACAAAAACTCTCTCACAGACACACATAGACACACACAAAGACACACTCACACAGACAGACACACACACTCATACACACACACACACAGACACACACACACACTCATACTCACACACACACACACACTCACACACACAGGCACACAGACACACTCACACACATACAGACACTCACACACACTCATATTCACACACGCACACTCACACACACATACAGACACACACACTCATAAACACACACACACACTTATACACACACAGACACATACACGCACAAACAAACACACACAAATTCACACTCACACACACACAATCTCTCAATCAGAGACACACACACTTACAAACTCTCTCACACACACACTCATACACACACAGACACACACACACACACACACTCACACAGACACACACAGACACTCACACATTCACACACACAGACACACAAACACACACAGAGACACATTCAGACACACTCTCATACACACACAGACACATGCACACACAGACACACTCACACACTCACACTCACACACTCCCTCACTCACTCAGAGAGAGACACACACTCACACACAACCTCTCATTTAGAGAGACACACACACTTACAAACTCTCTCTCACACACACACACACACACATACTCTCACACACACACTCACAGACACACAGTCATACGCACACACACACACATACTCATACTTACACACACTCACACACACACACACAGCAACATAGACACAGACACACACACACTCTCAATCAGAGAGACACACACTTATACACACACAGTCACACGCACACACACAGGCACACTGACAGACACACACACACACACATACTCCTACTTACACACACTCACGCACACACACACACACAGCAACATAGACACAGATACACACTCACACACACACACATGCACATAGACACAGGCACACACACACACTCATACTCACACACACTCACACATGCACACACACACATGCAGACACACACACACAGGCACTCACACAGACACACACACATTCACACACACACACACACACACTGGCACACACACACACACACGGACACACTCACACACACATACACACACACACACACACACACACCCACACACACACACAGACACCTACAGACACACACACACACAGACACACATGCACACACAGACACACACACATACAGACACAGACACACACACAGCAACATAGACACAGACACACACTCTCACACACACAGACACAGACACACACACACACAGCAACATAGAGACAGACACACACTCACACACACACACACACTCACAGGCACATAGACACAGACACACACACACATACAGACACAGACACACAGACACTCACACACTCAGACACACACACACACCCACAGGCACATAGAGAGACACACACACTCACAAACTCTCACACACACACACACACTCACACTCACACACACACACACACAGACACACACACTCACACACACTCATACACACATGGACACACTCACACACACACAAACACACACTCTCACACACAGACACACACACAGACACACACCCACAGTCACACACACAGACACACCCACACACACACACACACACACACACACACACACACACACACACACACACACACACAGAGGCACATAGACACAGGCACACACACACTCACACACACACACACACTCACACACACTCATACACGCACTCACACACACTCATACACACACGGACACACTCACACACGCACAAACACACACACTCTCACACACAGACACTCACACAGACAGACACAGACACACACACACAGCAACATAGACACAGACACACACTCACACACACACACACACACACACACACACAGAGACACATAGACACAGACACACACACACATACAGACACAGACACACAGACACTCACACACTCAGACACACACACACACCCACAGGCACATAGAGAGACACACACACTCACAAACTCTCACACACACAGACTTAAACACACACACAGACACACTCACATACTCACACAGACACAGACACACACACACACTCATACACACACAGATGCACACAGACAGACACACAAACACACACACACTCACACAGACACACACACAGACACTCGCACACTCACACTCACACACACAGACACACACACATACAAACACAGACACACAGACCCACACTGTCTCTCTCACACACACAGACACTCACACGCAGACACACACACATACAGACACAGACACACACACACACAAACAGACACACTCAAACACACTCACACACACATGCACACACACTCACAAATGCAGACACACAGGCACACACACAGCCACACACAAACACTCTCTCATACACACACAGACACACACACAGACACACACACAGGCACACACACACTCACACTCTCACACACACACACCGAAACACACACACACAGACAAACACACATACAAATGCAGACATACAGACCCACACAGACACACACACACACAGACACACTCACACACACACAGACACACACACACACAGACACACTCACACACTGACACACAAACTCTCTCTCTCTCACACACACACACATAAACAGACACACTCAAACACACTCACACACACAGACACACACACACACTCACACACACACAGACACTCACACTCACACACACACACTCAGAGAGAGACACACACACTCACACACACACAAATTCACACACACACACACTCTCTCAGAGAGACACACATAATAACAAATTCTCTCACACACACACTCACACACACAGACACACTCATACACACACAGACACATGGAGACACACACTCATACACACACAGACACACACACATTCACACACATACAATCACACTCACACACACACACTCACACACACACACACACACTCACACACACACATACAGACACGCACACTCATACACGCACTCACACACACTCATACACACATGGACACACTCACACACGCATAAACACACACACTCTCACGCACAGACACACACACACACACACACACAGAGGCACATAGACACTGGCACACACACACAAACACACACACACAGACACACACACTCATACATGCACTCACACACACTCATACACACACGGACACACTCACACACGCACAAACACACACACTCTCACACACAGACACACACACAGACACACACACAGACACACACACCCACAGTCACACATACAGACACACACACACACACACACACACACACACACACACACACACACACACAGAGGCACATAGACACAGGCACACACACATGCAGACACAGACACACAGACACTCACACACTCAGAGACACACACACACACACAGGCACATAGAGAGACACACACTCACAAACTCTCACACACACACAGACTCTCACACAGACACACACACAGACACACATGCACTCACACACACACAGACACTCATACACGCACTCACACACACTCATACACACACAGACACACTCACACACGCACAAACACACACATTCTCACACACACATCAGACATACACACCCACAGTCACACACACACACACACACACACACACACACACACACACATACAGACACAGACACACAGACACTCACACACTCAGACACACACAGGCACCCACAGGCACATAGAGAGACACACACACTCACAAACTCTCACACACACAGACACACTCACACACACACACACACAGACACACTCACACACACACACACAGACACACACACTCATACACACACTCACACACACTCATACACACATGGACACACTCACACACGCACAAACACACACACTCTCACACACAGACACACACACCCACAGTCACACACACAGACACACACACATACAGACACAGACACACAGACACTCACACACTCAGACACACACACACACCCACAGGCACATAGAGAGACACACACACTCTCAAACTCTACCACACACACACAGACTCTCACACAGACACACACACAGACACACATGCACTCACACACACACACACAGACACACATGCACTCACACACACTCATACATGCACTCACACACACTCATACACACACGGACACACTCACACACGCACAAACACACACACTCTCACACACAGACACACATACACATACAGACACAGACACACACACACAGCAACATAGACACAGACACAGACACACACTCACACACACACACACACACACAGACACACACACACATACAGACACAGACACACAGACACTCACACACTCAGACACACACACACACCCACAGGCACATAGAGAGACACACACACTCACAAACTCTCACACACACAGACTTAAACACACACACAGACACACTCACATACTCACACAGACACAGACACACACACACTCATACACACACAGATGCACACAGACAGACACACAAACACACACACACTCACACAGACACACACACAGACACTCGCACACTCACACTCACACACACAGACACACACACATACAAACACAGACACACAGACCCACACTGTCTCTCTCACACACACAGACACACACGCAGACACAGACACACAGACACAGACACACAATCACACTGACACACAAACACTCTCTCTCTCACACACACACACATACAGACACAGACACACACACACACAAACAGACACACTCAAACACAATCACACACA